>NC_143044.1:7735000-7896250 GCF_057628025.1 Oncorhynchus mykiss
GCAGTAAAAAACACACGATAGCCCGCTTGGAGTTTGCCATAGGGCTTTGTAGAACATAGTAAAGATAAAGAAAAACCCGGGAATGAGTAGGTGTGTCCAAACTTTTGACTGGTACTGTATATAAAGATCAAAACACACATTTTATGAACATTTGATCATTTATGATGCATTTCAGGAATCAGATCCATGTTACGTTAGATGAGACCACATTACAAGAATGAACAAATGAGCAAACAGTACTTCATCAAGTGCAAAGCATATAATTTTGAACCATATTAACCATTAAGAACAATACATTAATCAAACAGCTCTGGATTTCTGTACAGTTGCTCTCTATGCTTCTTCTCTCTATGCTTCTCCACCCTAGCTTTTGATGCAGCCCTCTTTCTTTCCTTATCTGCCAATCTCAATAACAAGAAGTTTAGATTCATCAGATGTTTCTGTCTATTAGACGACTACATTATTACACAACATCTAAAGGGGCATTACACCATTTAAAAAAAAAGTTTGTCAAATGTTTTTTTGCTTCAAAAGTAGTCTTATGCCTCAAAAGTAGAGCTAAAGTGTAATTAACACGAGGGGAGACAGAGAGCTGGTTTCAAGCGCAGGGCGTTAATTGCAAAGGACCACAGGAGGAGGCAGGTAGCTGGGTCTAGGGGCAGGCAGAAGGTCATACACAGAGGGTCCAAAAGGGCAACATTACAGGGAGGGAATAGGCTAATAACAGAGTCCGGGAGATCAGGCAATAGGTTGATAACAGGAAATCCGATAGGCTAAAGTACAGGCAGGGAATAGGCAAAAGATATCGTTAGTGAGGCAGGCAAAAACTATGATACACAGGCGGAGTAAATCACAGGGAAAGACATGTGTCACAAAACAAACAATACCTCACAGTGATGGGGTGCAGAGCACTGAACTAAATAGTGTGTGATAATGACATGCAGGCGTGTGAACAGGTGATTAGAATTCAGGTGATTGGGATCTGGAGAGTGAGCTGCGTTCAGGGGATCTAGGTGTTTGAGAGTGTGCGCTGTAAAGTGGGCTGGAAGGTGAGCTGCGTTCAGGGGACCTACGCTTGCTCATGCTTTTCACAAGATAAATACACACCCCATGCCATTGACTGTGTAGAGCCAGCTGTATGCCTCAACACCAACAGTAAAAGATTAACACCATATAATTTCTAGATCTTATTTGGTTGTTATCTTTTTCATTCTTTTTAGTTTTTTTGCAAAGTTGTATGGCATATGTCACGTGATGCTGTGCAGATTCTGCAAAGAGAGAAAGAGCTACTGGAGTGTCGAGAGAGCTTGGAGGCTACCGTAGTGGAAACAGGGTCTTCATTGATGAGCAGGAGCAAAAGTTGTCAGAGTGTCTCTTGATGGCAGCTGATTTGTGCCCACTGTGCCCACTGCTATCCAGGCCACCTGTCCAGTTGCCTCCCAGGCCACCTCTCCAACTGCCTCCCAGGCCAGCTGGAAACACCTGATTACTCTTCTGATTTCAATCCAGTTGATGTACACCCATTCAAGCACTCAGAAGGCAATTTGTTTTTAGGCAATCAGTTATTTTTGGCTGAAGACAGATAAACTACACATCCCTAATAGGTTAAGTTAGAAATGAATGCATATTAGCCCATCATATAAGAAGATGAAATGGCAAATGCCTGTGTGCCAGGCTAAATGCCAAAGCATTTCTGTGACAATAGGCAAAAAACAGACAGAACTACATACATTTAAATAGCGAAAAAGAAATGCATTAAAAGCATTTATGTGAAGCTTTGTGATTCCTCCCAAAGCCTGGTTTACACAAAGACATATGGAAAGATCTTTACAGAAAACACCGAAATCATCACTAGCATTTCTCGGAGGAATTAAATGTACCAGGATTGTTCCCGGCTTTTCAGATATGAACAAAGAAATGCCGGTAAAAATAAGATGGTAAAGTTGGCATGGTAAAGTTGGCATGGTAAAGTTGGCATGGTAAAGTTGGCGGGATTCCTTCTGGGTTATAAAAGGGATGTGGAGAGGAACTCTTGTAGGCTACTGGAAGGGGGGGAATGAAGAGATGGAGAAATAAGAGCGAAAGAGCGAGAGTGAGTAGAAGGAAGTGTGAGAGAGATAGCTCTCCCTTGGGGATGAGAAAGCTAATAGAGCCCATTACAGTGAACGCTCGTCTCGTCACTACAAATGTCAGCAGCTCACTCCCCAAGCGGTGGCAGATAAACACCAGCAACTAGCGACTGTCTGAGCCTAGAGGCACCGTGACTCTCTGACTCTGTTGGACTAATGACAACGTGACACGCATAGCAACAGCATCGGCACCACCACTTTACTTGGCTGAGTGACCCAGCGCCAGGGTCTGCTAACTAACCAGGCCAGGCAGAGCAAGAAGAAAGGATGTAGTGTTGTAATGGTTTCATGTCTGGTGCCGTGTTGAAGAGGTGGGTGAATACATGTGTGTGTGTGTGTGTGTGTGTGTGTGTATGAATATATTATGTATACTTATCATCATTAGCATTTAAAAGAACATCTCAATAAGCACCAGTAAGATAAACTAGCATCATTACCCAGGAAGAAGTCGAGTAAGTCAACAAGCACAACAAAAACGTGAATCAAATACAACGACTGACTGTTTCCTCATTGCTGTTGTTCTAAGATGGAAAACTCAGCAGGAAATGCATGTGCCAACTGAAACAGTCAGTGGTAGCATTTGACTAACGTTTTATTAAAAAGTATGGATTTCAGCAAACAAAGGCACGCAACAAGAGGACAAACATAGGTACATGGTAAGGGTTTAAGAATTTGCATTTTTTTTTAAGGATCCGATGCACAGCGAAAATAAAGGAAGGAGTTACGCTTAGAGGGTGATTCACACACATACACACACACACACACATGATCCCTTCCTTGCTCTTAGTTCATTCCTATGAATGGTATTCTTGCTTCACAAAACTTTGCATAAAATTCACACAATAACAATGACTAACCATAGCATACGCCTAGACACAAAATTGGAAACACACACAAAGGTCATCTTCATGTCTGCTGAATGACGTACAGTAAACACACACACAGGTCACCTTCATGTCAACTGGATAACATTAATCATCGGTCACGACACAACAAATTAGAGAGTGGTGTGTGTCTCCATGTCATTCTAAATAACTTTATGCCCCCATGCTTCACGCCATGCTTTGATGCACTTTATTCACCCCAAACCCCATGGAACAGACAAAGCCACGTTGAACACAGGCTTACAAACACAGGCTGACAAACACAGGCTGACAAACACAGGCTGACAAACACAGGCTGCTTATACTCTAGGGGGCAGTGTCGAATCACAACATGCCACGCTCCTGCTGTGCTAGCAGAACCGTCAACAGCTTGGACCCGCACTTACCCCAGCCTCAGAAGCAACCTGTCAGGGGGAAATTGAGCTCGGCGCTCAGGTATAAATGTGCAGAGAGAGCAGAACTGACTAGAGAGGAGACAGAGTGGGGAGTGTGTGTGCCTGGCTCCCCGGCCCCTCCTTGTGAGCCTGGCTGTTTAGATGCATAATTAAGAAGGTCAGACTTAATGAAGCACTGTGGACTAAAGTTCATGGGATCCCCATGCTCTGTTTACGCTGAGGATGGGGATAGAACGCCAGGCTTCCAGCCTCCACCGGAGACACTGTATGGAGGGTGAGGAGAGTGCTGAGAGGGCAATTGCTATACAGACACAACCACACTGACACACACACAAACAGAACAGACAAACAGACAGGGTCGATTGAAGTGGAGGGTGCAGTCGCTGCAGCAAAGATTTACCCTCAACTGCTCCGGCTGTACCCCCTGCAACCACCACACCATCTCCCTCAGCATTGCAATGCTGGCCTCCTTCTCCAGCTCCACTGGGAAACCATGGCTAGAGTTAAACATCACTTACACTGGAGAGACAGAGAGAGGAAAGACAGGTGAGATAAGCCAGAGACAATAGTGAACAATAACAGAGAAAGAAGCAGGGAGAAAGAGAGATGTGTGTGTGTGTGTGTGTGTCAAAAGAGACAAAAAGAGAATGACACAAAAGAGGGGTAGAAGGGAGTAGTGAATGAAAAGGCAATAGGCTAGACATAGGGGACCACAACACAGAAGTAAACAGAGGAGAGGTGAAGGACAGACAGTGGAAGTGGAAAAGACACAGATGCATGAGAAGAATAGAGAGAAAGTGGGGACAGAGGAGGGGGAACGAGAGAGGACCTGAGGAGACATTACGTGAGGCAGGGAGATGGGGCTGTGGGGGAGAACAGATGATAGACAGCAGAAAACAAAGAAACAGGATTTTAAAATTCAGCCGGCTAAGCCACTATGAAAATCCCCAAACCCATTCATTAAGATGAGTGAGATTTGGAGCAAAAGTATTTTTTCTTGTTATCGTTTCTACTTATTATTTTAATTGAAATGAGTCAACCCTAGAGGCAAGGAGATAAATTCAGGACTGTAAAATGGCTGATCGGGGAAAAGTCTGCAATCAAATTGGATGAGTCAATGGAGATGTGTATAGACTATCTAGGCATGTTTGGACACACACTGGTTTTGATTGAAGGAATACAAAATGGCACATTGCAGTCAAATACAAATATGCAAATGCTGCAAGGGGAATAGGCAAGTGAGCGCACACACACACACACACACACACACCCACACACACACATAGCCTCAGCATACACACACGCACGAGAGCTAAGCATACACAAAAAGATTTTGTGCACACACTAACACAAACATTGTACAGCATAGTCATGGGAACTCAGCATTAATCATAGTTAGGCCTATTACTGTCACACCCTGATCGGTTTCACATGTCTTTGTGCTTGTATCCACCCCCCTCCAGGTGTCGCCCATCTTCGCCATTATCCCCTGAGCATTTATACCTGTCTTCTCTGTTTGTCCTTGTCAGGTCTTACCAGCGTGCTTTTGCGTTTTCCTGTTTCTCAAGTGTTTGTTTCCTAGTTTTCCCAGTTCTGACCATTCTGCCTGACCCCGAGCCTGAATGCCGTCCTGTAACTGCCTGACTCCGACCTGATTACGAACCTCGACCTGCCCTTTGCCCCCGTGCTATAATAAATTATTGAGAACTGTACTATCCACCTCCTGTGTCTGCATCTGGGCCATATCTTGAGTCGTGATAATTACGGGAAATGAGATAGTGTCAGATTTACATTTAATGACTGAGGAGGAATAAAAAAAGGTCCTGATTGCTAAAACAACAAAAGTAGAGTGTTCTTACGGTTGGCACTTTTAAGGAGTTGAGTGATTGCTTGTTGCCGATGTGCGACATTGCCTTTAGATATTGCTCTGTCATTTGTTCTGTCACTTGAGTCAGAAGAAAGCTACAAAACCTTCTCTGAGATTGTAACAAGAAAGTGGACAGACACTATTAAGCTATCGGTTTGAACCCCTGCTATATTACATCAGATACCTGATTTATCTACACAGAAGAGACTACCTGAAGTTAGAGCAACACTAACAATGACCACCATGACACAACCGTCTCTCGGTTGACTGATCTCAGGCAGCTCTAAAACCAATCCAGCCAGAGCTGTGACACAAAGTGAATGAGGAGAGGGGCTGATTCTGATTTGTCCCGTCACTGAGATTTCCATAATGTCCTTCATTGATTTGCATCCCATCCAAGAGGATAACAAATGAGTAAATTCCCCCATTGTCATGTTTCATCACAGAAGCCGTCAGTTTGGTGATTGGGATGCATCGTGTCTGGATTACCTGAGTTCTCAGTCTGGGGAGGAAGAGTGACAGAATGCAATCATGAAGCCACAAATGCACCAGGCAGGATTACCAAGCAAAGAGCTCACTGAAAGGCTAACAACTCACAACATAATTCCACAAACTTGCAGGGATAAAAGCAATACTTCCAGACCCAAAACAGTAGTTTTCATTTTCTCAAAATAATGTTACAGAAAGAGAGGGACAAAATAGAGAGAGAGAGGTTGTCTGTGTTCCTCTGATTTGGGAACGAGAAGAAATAGAGGTGCAGGGTTGAAGCATCAAAATAGCTCACTAGTCCCTTTTAATTTCCCCAGGTGGAATGAGCTACTCTACCAAAATCACACAGTAAAACTAGGACACTAGTCTGAAAAAATATCCAACTGCCAGATCGAAACCACTCTATGCATAATGAAAAGTGTGCTATTTACTGCTATAGTCCCATGACAGTAATTCAGAAAGGGGAAGAAAAGAGAGAGAGGCAGAAATGCGATTTAGCTACTCTGTCACTCAGACCAGGGGGGCAGGAGGGGGCAGGTAGGGTATCATGGGCAGCCAATGATTTGTGTCTGGGTGGAGTGGCAGGCGGACAGATCAATGCGGCCCGCACACAGGCAGTAATATGAAGACAGATTGGTTTAACTCTCAACTGCTGCATCGGAGGGGAACGGGTCTGGGGACTCTTTAGTGTAGGAGCCAGACAGAGGGAGGGAGGCAGTGTAGTTTCCCATAGAGGCTTTGTTGTCAGGCTCTCCAGAGGCGAACGCAATGCTATCAGAGGGCTTGGAGGAGCCACATGTCTCCATATGAGTGCACTGCCCACGTCACTCCTTTCTGCTCCCCATTGATTAGCGATAAAGCGCCCCAACGGCCACAGCAAAACCTGCCGTAAAATAGTACCAACCCCATAGCCCCTAATTTCCTCCGCACAGAACTATAAGAAGATGTATTCCGCAATTCCAGAACTCACTTTGAGCAATTAAGAGAACAAATTCCCATCCTACACCAGGACTAAGAGCTTTTCTCCCTTCACCTCCCTCTTCTCTCCCTTCTTGCTCCTTCATCCAGCTTTAAGTCATGTGTGACAGGCCTCTGGGTGCTTTGGAGCGTGCTGTATGATGCTGTGCTGTATGGTGAGCCTAGCGCTGCCCGGTCCTGGCCAGGCTATCTATCGTGGCAGTTAGCAGCGGTGGTGGTGGCTATAGGTTCCTCAGGCCCACTGACTGACCACAGGAAGATTATCTCTCAGATCAATGGTGGGATTGATTTTGGAACGCAGTAGCCATTCATCAGTCACTGGAAAGCCAGGTGCTGGAAAGCCAGGAAACTTCATTTGAAAGAGCTGATGTAGACAAGACAGAGAGCACGTGTGCCAAAGTCATGTTTTAGCCCAAATCAAATCAAATCAAATCAAATTTTATTTGTCACATACACATGGTTAGCAGATGTTGATGCGAGTGTAGCGAAATGCTTGTGCTTCTAGTTCCGACAATGCAGTAATAACCAACAAGTAATCTAACTAACAATTCCAAAACTACTGTCTTGTACACAGTGTAAGGGGATAAAGAATATGTACATAAGGATATATGAATGAGTGATGGTACAGAGCAGCATAGGCAAGATACAGTAGATGGTATCGAGTACAGTATGTACAAATGAGATGAGTATGTAAACAAAGTGGCATAGTTTAAAGTGGCTAGTAATACATGTATTACATAAGGATACAGTCGATGATATAGAGTACAGTATATACGTATGCATATGAGATGAATAATGTAGGGTAAGTAACATTATATAAGGTAGCATTGTTTAAAGTGGCTAGTGATATATTTACATCATTTCCCATCAGTTCCCATTATTAAAGTGGCTGGAGTTGAGTCAGTGTCAGTGTGTTGGCAGCAGCCACTCAATGTTAGTGGTGGCTGTTTAAGTCTGATGGCCTTGAGATAGAAGCTGTTTTTCAGTCTCTCGGTCCCAGCTTTGATGCACCTGTACTGACCTCGCCTTCTGGATGATAGCGGGGTGAACAGGCAGTGGCTCGGGTGGTTGATGTCCTTGATGATCTTTATGGCCTTCCTGTGACATCGGGTGGTGTAGGTGTCCTGGAGGGCAGGTAGTTTGACCCCGGTGATGCGTTGTGCAGACCTCACCACCCTCTGGAGAGCCTTACGGTTGAGGGCGGAGCAGTTGCCGTACCAGGCGGTGATACAGCCCGCCAGGATGCTCTCGATTGTGCATCTGTAGAAGTTTGTGAGTGCTTTTGGCCTACGTAATAACAATGTAAATACGAGTTCTTATGGGTATGTGTCCACTGCTGCGTGCCGAGAGTGACCGCTGGGGCCCTGGGACAGACAGATGCTGTGGCTGCTTGGACAGTGCTGCCTGGCGCCCGTCACAACTAGATCTGAGGGGGATTGAGCCCGAAGGAGGCCATTAACAATGGTAATTAACCATTAGCCTGCGTCTGCCACCTGAAGTACCTCAGGAGAGGCCAGAGCGACAACACCTGTACGCGTGGCTGGGCTCTGAGAGAGGGAGGTGGCGCAAAGTCATGTTCTCCATATTGGTAATCCAGACATTCTGTCGATGACAATCAAAGAGCATTGTCTAGGTAACATTGACACAAGCCATTTAGAGAAGTGGGACGCCAGCAAACATTCAGTGAAAACTCTGTATGTTTAGATCAAGAGTGCAAATATTCTGGAATATGCAGGCCTACTACAGATAAATGCACTTCCCTGGTCTGTGTACACTCAACTGAAACCCCTGAACAACTCAGAGGCAGAGCGCATGCTAAAAAGAGACTGTATTAGACGGATACAAGCCCAGGGGTATCAGTGAAAAGCCAGGCGTTCCTATTCATTCCCCTGATCTTTCAGATCCACATTGCCTCCCCCCTCCCTCCCTCCCTCCCCTCCTCCTCCTTCAATCCCCATTTCATTTCTCTGCGGCAGCCATCTCACCTGCGCCCTCGCCACTTCCCCTGTTATTAGCACTGTGGCTGCTGGCAGCACATATTTGCATGAGAGCCACTGTAACCAATTCCAATTTCAGACGGAATTTGTTTTCCGGACCCCATCCACAGCTTTTAATTAGAAACCACGGAGTTCGGTGAAAGGCACCGGTTGCCTTTCAGGTGGCCGTTCACCCGCCAGCGGCACTGAGGCGTGAAATTATTCGGGTCTAATCATTGACTAAACAATAAAGCATTAATTCTGGGAAAATTACTCAAAGTGAGGTGTGCTTAGAGGAAAAAGGACTGGGGTCCCCAAGAGTAGAAGGGCACAAGATCAGGAACTGTCACACACATCTCCTCTGGGTATGTGCTGTATGTCCTTGTACCTGAGGCTAGAAAATCGACAATTGAACTACAATGATCTATTCTAGAGCAACACACACAGCTACACACACAGCTTTTGATTTCTGTCATGAGACTGCTCACCTTCCCTCCACACCAGTAGTGGGACAAAGTCACTATTATTTGAGTTACAAACCAGTCACAAGGTCCAAGTCTCAAGTCGAGTCCCAAGTAGAACCGGTCAAGTCTCGAGTCAAGTCCCAAGTAGAACGGGTCAAGTCTCGAGTCAAGTCCCAAGTAGAACGGGTCAGGTCTCAAGTCAAGTCCCAAGTAGAACAGGTCAGGTCTCGAGTCAAGTCCCAAGTAGAACGGGTCAGGTCTCGAGTCAAGTCCCAAGTAGAACGGGTCAGGTCTCGAGTCAAGTCCCAAGTAGAACGGGTCAGGTCTCGAGTCAAGTCCCAAGTAGAACGGGTCAGGTCTCAAGTCAAGTCCCAAGTAGAACGGGTCAAGTCCCATGTAGAACGGGTCAACGGCCCAAGTCTCGAGTCAAGTCCAAGTCATGCATTCTAAGACCATGTCAAGTTAAGTTTTTAAAAGTCAAATATCAATCAAGTTAAACAAAATAATCTATACATGTGATGACTTGTTCAACTACACATCTGTGTCTATTTATTGAGGCTACCAAACAGCCATTTTCATTATTTTGTCTACCACACATTTTGATTGTATAATAATTCATTTGAACAACAAATTCAAAATGCAAGCTTCACAAGTAAATGATCCATTTCAATCCATTTTCACATACCAAAAGACGAGTAGACCTAAGCCAGTAATTGTTGCTTGATGCCCCCTTTGCTGGTGAGCTTGCAACGTGAACAGTTAATATTAGTTAATATTGATCACCAAACTATTTCTGGAGCTGCACAAATGTAGCCTGTCAGTAAATAAACGGTGATGCATTCTCAAAAAGCAAGATAAAGGGAAAACGTGTCTTAGATCAGCATTTTGAGCAGAAAGTCATTCATGTCAGCAGTCAATATCAACTAGGGATATCATGTCACTTCTCTGGAGTCCAGAGCAAGCAGGATCAGAAGGCCGACCTGTATGAAGTGGAGGTTGCAGGAACCAGGCAGCGCGCTTTACCCCACTCCAGCCGCGTGCCATTGCACATTGTGATCTTAGTCTTGTGTGCGTCTGCTCGGCCATGGATACCCATTTCATGACACTCCCTACGAACAGTTATTGTGCTGAAGTTGCTCCCAGAGGCAGTTTGGAACTCGATAGTGAGTGTCGCAACCGAGGACAGAAGATTTGTACACACTACGCACTTCAGCACTCGGTGGTCCCGTTCAGTGAGCTTGTGTGGCCTACCATCTCGCAGCTGAGCCATTGTTGCTCCTAGACGTTTCCACTTCACAACAACAGTACTTACAGTTGACCGGGGCAGCTCTGACAGGGCAGAAATGTTGGAAAGGTGGCATCCTATGCAGTGCCACGTTGAAAGTCACTGAGCTCTTCAGTAAGGCCATTCTATTGCCAATATTTGTCTATGGAGATTGCATGGCGGTGTGCTATATTTTATACACCTGCCAGCAACAGGTGTGGCTGAAATGGCCGAATCCACTAATTTGAAGGGGTGTCCACATACTTTGTATATATAATGTATATTTTGACACATAGCCAGTTGGCCTATCCGCCACCACTGAGGTAGACTATATAATTATAACCCACCCAAACTTGCAACTAGGCTACCAGCGGAGTCTTGTCTGGCAGCGAAACAGTTCCTTCAGACTCATTTACTGCCTTTTTAAAAAACATAGCTGATGTGTCTGACTTGCTTAAACAAATGTGGTTTCTAATAACAATTGAAATGTACAAACTGTGGCATAAGGAGACGACAAGCGTATAAGAGGCCATGCGTAATTTCGATTAAGTCATGAATGAGTGAGCTAGGATGTAGTCAATATAATGTAGTCAATATAACTATTTGTTTAGCACTTTTGAAATGTACAGAGACGGAATTCAGAACATGGTCCGTTCTTACAGTGTTCTCCCTGTACCCCAAGTCATAACCGTAGGATAAATAAACGGGGCATATAAGCAGATAATGAAAGCTCTTACAATATTCGATGATTACATTTCTCTAAAACAGGTTTTAGTCTACATGTGTATCACCAAATCAGAACAGTAGGTGAAATTAAGAGGGGTAAACAGACCAAATTATTATGGTGAGGCACATGGGCTACTAATATCGTACTACACAACATACACTTAGTATGATTTTCTTCGCTACAGAATACATCTCCATGGCATATTACATAATTTATGCAGAAGCATACAATACATTTTTGGACTCACCTTCTTGTGCACTCTCTGGATTTATGGTGCTTTCAAAACAATTGGTAATTCGGGAAAAACAAGGTTGAATCATGATGACGTCATTGATCTTCAGGTCGTAGCTCTAAAAAGAGTTGGATGACCGTTCAAAAGGTAGTTTCCCAGTCGGAGCTCATTTATTCCCTACTTCCCAGTTGTCTTGAACTCACTGAAGTCAAATTTTTGCAGTTCCGAGTTAACAGTTGTTTTGAGCGCGGCACAAATCATGCTTCATTGACAGCATGGCCAATGTTGAATGTTTATCATTTTAATCTTGGAGAAGAGCCTCTTAATCCCAGATTTGGGACCACCAAGACACTCCATTGAATAGCAGGCTAGTGATTGTC
Source organism: Oncorhynchus mykiss (assembly GCF_057628025.1). Lineage (NCBI taxonomy): Eukaryota > Metazoa > Chordata > Actinopteri > Salmoniformes > Salmonidae > Oncorhynchus > Oncorhynchus mykiss. The sequence continues at coordinate 7,746,786 of NC_143044.1, forward strand.
GTTAGCCACTGTCACTGATTCCGTCCAAACCACTCATTGTTGAATTTGAGATTTCCAACTTGTTGTGTAATGTTTATGTCTAATGGCTGATGAGCACCAATAAGTTTTATCTATAATTTCTCTTCATTAATTATTTTCATATGACAAGGATTAAAAAGGATTTGCCAGTAGATTGTCGACTTGATTCATGATGACTGTTAGCTACGATTTTGAAAGTATGATGTTGACATGATCAGTCCAATCAAAGCTACTGTACATATAACGTGATTTGACGTCATTTTATCTGTGGCCAATGACCTTGAGCCTTCTTGGATGAGCACTTCTAATGTAACTCTGTGGTAGAATTTTCGAGCTCTACCCTTAGACTCGGAAGTGACGTAGTGTCCCCATGAGTGACAGAACACTGAGCCAATCACGGAACAACGGTCCGTATTTTCTGCTGGCTTGCCCCACCACCACAGGAAGCACTGAGCTAGGCTGAAACACCTACATTTTGGAGCTGCCTTACTCAAGAAAACAAGAAAGAGACCATGTTTGTCTGCAGCTTTATTAACTCATTGATATGTATATATATATTTTAAATAGTTTGAAAAGCGATATGTGACATGCATTAATGCCAAGTTAAAAATGTGGGTCTCAAACAAGTGGGACTCTGCCCCACCAGCCCTGAAAGATGGGTTGCCACAGCAGGAGAGAGAGCCACGGGATATTATGAAATTACAATAGCTACTCTGTTTTTGCCAAGTATCTCATCACTAATCTGGAAATGTGAGGGCCCGCCTTTGGGCGCCAATGCTGCTGACTGGTCATTGGTCATCAGTCAAGACGCGCAATATTTTGGTTCTGAAGCACAGATTAAATGTTTTTGAAACAAGAATCTGGTGCAATTCTGTAGGCCTATGTTAGTGACCAGATCGAATAAGCAAAGGTATACATATATAATACAAATTATAGGCTATATGTAGCCTTTTCAAATATGTATGAACACAAATATTTTTCCCATTCAGTTTCACACTCGCGGTTCCCCAAAACCTTCTCACCCAAGGTCGTCACTATTAACAAAGACACACAGTTATAAACCACTCCTATTTTTACAATTGATGTTAATAAAATCACATTTTAAACCTAACCCTAACCCTAACATTAACCACATTGCTAACCTTATGCCTAACCCTAACCTTAAATTAAGACCAAAAAGCACATCTTTGTTTACATTAATTAAATGATAGGACTATGTCAAGGTCCCGAGTCTTGAAGCTCCAAGACAAGTCTGAGTGTATTTTATTGTATATCAAGCAGTGGTGTAACGCACTTAAGTAAAAAATACTTGAAAGTAGTACATAAGTAGTTTTTTAGGGTATCTGTACTCTACTTTAAAATGTATATTTTTGACTACTTTTGCTTGATTACATTCGTGAAGTCCTATGATGCACATTTTACTCCATTCATTTTCCTTGACACCCAAAATTACTCCTTACATTTTGAATGCTTAGAAAGACAGGAAAATGATCCAATTCACACACTTATGAAGAGAACATCCCTGGTCATCTCTACTGCCTCTGATCTGGCAGACTCACTAAACACATCATTTGTTTGTAAATTAGTGTTGGAGCGTGCTCCTGGCTATCTGCAACTAATTAAAAAAAACATGAAAATGGTTTGCTTAATATCAGGAATTTGAAATTATTTCTACTTTTACATATACTTTTAATACCTAACTATATTTAAAACCTTGTAGACTTTTTCACATGTAGGATTTTACTGGGTGACTTTCACTTTTACGTGAGTCTTTACTTTTATGACAATTGGGTACTTTTCCCACCACTGCTATCAAGTATTTTGTTTATCAAGCTGTGTCTCAAGTTATCACATTTGTGACTCAAGTCCAAGTCATGTGACTGGAATTCACACCACTGCTCCACACCCTACCAAGGTGACCTTGACATCATCTCAGTGGGGCAATACCAGGACCTGGCAAAGACTGAGGGTGATAGGAATCCATTGAAATCCATTGAGGATTTGGGTTTCTGTGTGTAGTGGTTCAGTAATCCCTCCTCCCGTCAGCCGGGTAATACGTATTTACCTCGCATTCAACAGCTATTGATTGACAGTAATACAGTCATTATCCTCTTGGGTTTCCGAGAGGCTCCTATATTTTCCAGAGGCAATTAGGCAACGACACTACGTCAGCTCTATCTGAGTATCTGTCCATTTCAGTCACTTCTGCTCATTTCTCTCTCCCTACTGCTCTCTCTTTCTGCCTCCTTTTTCATGACAGCCAGCTTGGAGAAATGAAAACTTGTGATTGACACACCAATTACCTTTCTGCCATCACGCGCCAAAGCCCAGATTTCTCAAGGTCCTCTTCTTCTGTGCCTCCAGTGAAACCAATACATGGAAATATGAATAAAAAGACATTCGAATTCAGACAAATCGCTAAAAGACCGATTGAATGTAAACGTACGATTAAAACTGATGCCATTTAAAATCCCTTGTTTTTTCTCCAAACATTAAAAGCCTCTGCCTTTGAGTCACTTGGCCTATTCGTTTTACTTCCAACCAACAATGGGGTCATGGAATTGAATACACAATTAGGCGTTATAAAAAAAGAGGAATAAAATGCGTAATTGAGGGAGCAAACACTGCATCAAATTTGGTGTCAAATGTCTATATATTTTTTCGAAATTAAGGAATACAAACAAAAACATCCATCCCTGTCACGTTCGTCATAATAACTGGACCAAAGCACAGCGTGATCTGGGTTCCACATCTTTATTGCTATGTGAACTGCAAAGTAAAACCAAACAAAACAATAAATGAACAAAACGAACCGTGAAGCTACAATCATGCTCATGGGCAACTAAACATAGTCAAGATCCCACAAAGTACAAAGGGGAAATGGCTGCCTAAATATGATCCCCAATCAGAGACAACGATAAACAGCTGCCTCTGATTGGGAACCATACCAGGCCAACATAGATGTAAAAATCACTTAGATAACCCACCCTAGTCACACCCGACCTAACCAACATAGAGCATAAAAAGCTCTCTATGGTCAGGGTGTGACAATCCCAAAAATGTGGAATATGCAAAGGTTTTGATTTCTGGCCAAACAAATGGAAAAGGGGTCTTAGAAAACATCTAGTAGAAAAGTCTTAAAAGGTATTAGAAATACAATAATGTTGAAGTAAAGACATTTCAGTACAGAACAGAAAAGTAGAGTATAGGTCAGTACAATACAGTACAGTGCTGTACAGTATAGTTTAGAACAGTCAGGCACACTAGATGTAAGGTACAGTATAATTTACTTGATTACTGTACCTTACTTCACTGTGCTCTACTATACTGTGCTAAACTATACTCTACTGTAGTGTACTGTACTGAACTCGACTCTACTCTGCTGTTCTGTGCTGTAGTGTAGTGTAGTATACTTTACTCTTTACTCTTACAGTGCCTTGCAAAAGTATTCACCGCCTTTGGTGTTTTTTTCTATTTTGTTGCATTACAACCTGGAATTGAAATAGATGTTTATTTGGATTTCATGTAATGGACATACACAAAATTGTCCAAATTGTTGAAGTGAAATGAAAAGAAGTACTTGTTTCAAAAAAAATTGAGTGCAAGTGGTGCATGCATGTATGAAGCCCCTAAATAAGATCTGGTGCTACCAATTACCTTCAGATGTCACATAATTAGTTATATAAAGTCCACCTGTGTGCAATCTAAGTGTCACATGATCTGTCACATGATCCCAGTATATATACGCCTGTTCTGAAAGTCCCCAGAGTCTGCCACACCACTAAGCAAGGGGCACCACCAAGCAAACGGTACTATGAAGACCAATAAGCTCTCCAAACAGGTCAGGGACAAAGTTGTGGAGAAGTACAGATCAAGGTTGGGTTATAAGAAAATATCAGAAACTTTGATCATCCCACGGAGCACCATTAAATCCGTTATGAAAAAATTGAAAGAATATGGCACCACAACAAACCTGCCAAGAGAGGGCCGCCCACCAAAACTCACAGACCAGGCAAGGAGGGCATTAATCAGAGAGGCAACAAAGAGACCAAAGATAACACTGAAGGAGCTTCAAAGCTCCACAGCGGAGATTGGAGTATCTGTCCATAGGACCACTTTAAGCCGTACACTCCACAGAGCTGGGCTTTACGGAAGAGTGGCCAGAAAAAAATAAGCAAACATATTTGGTGTTCGCCAAAAGGCAGGTGGGAGACTCCCCAAACATATGGAAGAAGGTACTCTGGTCAGATGAGACTAAAATTGAGCTTTTTGGCCATCAAGGAAAACGCTATGTCTGGCACAAACCCAACACCTCCCATCACCCAAGAACACCATCCCCACAGTGAAACATGGTGGTGGCAGCATCATGCTGTAGGGATGTTTTTCATCAGAAGGGACTGGGAAACTGGTCAGAATTGAAGGAATGATGGATGGTGCTATATACAGGGAAACTCTTGAGGGTGTTTCAGTCTTGAACCTGAACCTGTTTCAGTCTTCCAGAGATTTGAGACTGGGATGGAGTTTCACCTTCTAGAAGGACAATGACCCTAAGCATACTGCTTAAGCAACACTTGAGTTGCTAGTTAAATGTATTGGAATGGCCTAGTCAAAGCCCAGACCTCAATCCAATTGAGAATCTGTGGTATGACAAAGATTGCTGTACACCAAAAAAAACCTTCCAACTTGAAGAAGCTGGAGCAGTTTTGCCTTGAAGAATGGGCAAAAATCCCAGTGGCTAGATGTACCAAGCTTATAGAGACATACCCCAAGAGACTTGCAGCTGTAATTGCTGCAAAAGGTGACTCTACAAAGTATTGACTTTGGTGGGGAGAATAGTCATGCACACTCAAGTTCTGTTTTTTTTGTCATATTTCTCATTTGTTTCACAATAAAAATCATTTTTGCATCTTCAAAGTGGTTGGCATGTTGTGTAAATCAAATGATACAAACCTCCCAAAAATCTATTTTAATTCCAGGTTGTAAGGCAACAAAATAGGGAAACTGCCAAGGGGGGTGAATACTTTCACAAGCCATTGTAGGTGTGTCCCGCAAAACTTTTCCTAATCTTGATCTTTTTGTTTTAACACTCGCTTATAAATGTAACCTGTGGAATGCACATGGAATTTTGACTTGGGTGCACCAATGCAACGGAATGGCACATGAATGGCACATGGTTACATCTGTATCTTAGTTTCAAGTCCAGTGTGCTCAGACTGTTATTACATTTGTATCATTTGAGGAGCATGCATCACAAGCAAAGTCCTTTGTATCATTTGAGGAGCATGCATCACAAGCAAAGTCCTTTGTATCATTTGAGGAGCATGCATCACAAGCAAAGTCCTTTGTATCATTTGAGGAGCATGCATCACAAGCAAAGTCCTTTGTATCATTTGAGGAGCATGCATCACAAGCAAAGTCCTTTGTATCATTTGAGGAGCATGCATCACAAGCAAAGTCCTTTGTATCATTTGAGGAGCATGCATCACAAGCAAAGTCCCTTGTATCATTTGAGGAGCATGCATCACAAGCAAAGTCCTTTGTATCATTTGAGGAGCATGCATCACAAGCAAAGTCCTTTGTATCATTTGAGGAGCATGCATCACAAGCAAAGTCCTTTGTATCATTTTACTTTGCCTGTGAGAACCATTAGCACAGGCAAATCCACAGCCTCTGTAGCCTCTGTACCTCTGTACCACAGCCTCTGCCATAGAAACAAACGGAGCATGACTTTGTGTCCGTGGTTGCACTTTTATAATGCAGAAAACCTCCTAGTCTGTTACTCAAACCATTCAAAACGAAATATGTTTTTTACCGGAGCTACACATTTTCTGTGGAAATTGCAATCAATGGTTTTTGATTGGCATACTTTTAAAGTGAAAAATATGCAAATTAGATATTTTTGGGGGCCTGATCTTTGTGCTTCTGTAACTTTCTCACTCATCCTTATTCAAGATTCATTCATGATTATCCATAATCATGGTAGCATCCACATTAGAAGTGTTCAGAAACATATTCTATTATTATTTACAATAAAAGTCACTCAAAAATGACAATTCATTATTTACAATTAATTTCTAAGGGCACAAAATAATCCAAAACATCAACCAAAACAAACTGCAAATGCATCCAGCAAATTTGTCGAATCACAAGCTTGATGTAAGCTAGTCCTTGCGTGCTAGCGACATGGGACCAAATACTAAACTTTTGACTCAATACACTGACTTTAATACACTATAAGTGAGTGTCCAAAAAGTTATGACACCTTCAAATGGGGGGACCAGATACAGGAAGTGCATTAATTTCTAAGCGATAAAACAGATACGTATGAACATACCCTCATAAAACATTTCATCTCAAATCCCAAATGCTGGAGTATAGAGACAAATTACCAGGCAGGACTGTTCTTCCCGGGCCGGACAGATACACAACAGACCGCATGAGGTAGGAATGTACACAACAAGAGGGATGGAGACAGTGAGGTTGCTCTACCCGTTCGTGAGGTACAATGGCTACAAGCCTAGCTAAATAGGAGGAATCGTTAATTTCAAGGTCATAATTTAATGTTGTTTTACCAAACCGAAACTGACCTCAAAAAGCATGAACCACTCAGCACTAGTACCCAATCATTCCATGGGCCCATAGATCAATCAAGTTCAGAGCTAGAACACAGCCTATGATCTTCGACCTTCAGTCTGTTCTGGTTGGATGCTGTCTCGCCTAAATAACTTTTTAATCGAAAATCTGTGGGAGTCTAGCTTGTCAAGGCTGAGGTAACTAGCCTCCAGTCAGTAATGTGTCTGTCTACCCAAACTCCAAGAACCACACCAAATACAACCCACTCATTCTCCACTGTAAATCCAAACCTGGCACTCTTTAGTGTAGCCTACACCCTTTGCCTAAGGCCCTAGTTCCCTCATAAGAGTGCTGAACTCAACGTGAAGGAAATTATAACGCACAACTGCAATGGAGGAAAACGCAGAAGACATGAAGAAAAATGCAGAAGACGAATGTGGATACATATTAAAGAAAATTATTCTTGGCCCGGAGTCACTGCAAAGGCAGGAAAGACACTTAGCTGCAACGAGCCAAAAATCAATAGCAATTTATTCTCTCCTTGGACTCCAAACAGAGCAAGTAAATAATCCTGTCCCCCTCTCACCTGTCCCAGGAGTGCACTGGCGACTCTCTCTCTCTCCTCAGCCTGTTGCAGACCTCTCTGACCCCTCGGAGTAGCGTCGCTCAGACTCAATAGCTGTCACGACTTCTACCGAGGGTAACTTCTCTCCCTGTTCGGGCGGCGCTCGGCGCTCGGCGTCGCCGGTCTACTAGCCACTACCGATCCCTTTTTCTTTTTCTGGTTGTTTTGTCTGTGTTCCTTTTCACACCTGGTTTTCAATTGCTTTGATTTCTGTGGGTATATAGGGCAGCTGTTACCTGCCGTAATTCGTGCAGGATTAGACTTGTGTGTATTGCGTTCGATGGTATTTGATGTTTGTTGTTTTTTTCGCATTTACGCACGTGTATGTAAAGTGTCGGAACTGTGTTAGTTCCTCCGTGTGTTTGCACGATTATTCGAGAGCGTAGTTTGGGGATTTTTGTTCTGTGCCATTTGCATTGCTGGACTATTATTAAACACGCTCCTCAGACATCCCTGCTCTCCTGCGCCTGACTCCTACACCTCTCACCAAGACGCATGTTATCACAGAATCCTGCACCAATATAATTATGGAGTCAGCAGGAGCGGACGCACTTCCAGGGTCCGTGGAGGAGCGAGTTCAACACCACACGGCAGTGTTACACCGACTGGGGACCGCCATGGATCAGGTGATGGCGACGATGGAGAGATGGGAGAGAGGTGGCCTTCCCACACCGTTATCAGCTACACCCCAACCAGTACCACTACCCTCTCCTTCATTGCCTGAGCACAGTGGAATTCGACTCGCCCTCCCGAGGGAGTATGATGGGACGGCGGCCGGGTGCCAGGGTTTCTTACTCCAGATGGACCTATACCTGGCGACCGTTCGTCCGGCTCCTTCGGGGGGTGAGAGCGTGAACGCCCTCGTCTCCTGCCTCGCAGGTAAAGCCCTGGAGTGGGCCAACGCGGTGTGGAACGATCCTGACTCGGCGAGGGACCACTACCCAGAGTTCACCCGCCGCTTTCGGGCCGTGTTTGATCACCCACCTGAGGGTCGAGCGGCGGGTGAACGGCTGTTCCATCTGAGGCAGGAGAGGAGGAGTGCTCAGGACTTTGCTCTAGAGTTCCGGACCTTGGCCGCTGGCGCGGGATGGAACGACAGGGCCTTGATCGATCACTATAGGTGTAGTTTGCGTGAGGACGTCCGTAGGGAGCTGGCCTGTAGAGACACCACCCTGTCCTTGGACCAATTGATCGACATGTCCATTCGGTTGGACAACTTGCTGGCGACCCGTGGACGTCCAGATCGGGCTCTGTCAGTTCCATCTCCCAGCTCCACCACTCCAACACCCATGGAGCTAGGAGGTGCTTCAGCGAGGGCGACCGGAGGAGGGGGCCTTTCCTGTGCCAGCTGTGGTCGCAGAGGGCACACTGCTGACCGGTGCTGGGGGGGTCCCCCCGGGAGTCGAGACGCCAGGCCGAGCACTGCCCGGACACCTCAGGTGAGTCGGCACCAGGCTCACCCAGAGCCCCCTGTTGGTCACGTGTATGTATGGATTGTTTTTCCTAAATTTTCCCCTCTTTCCCGGCATAAGGCGCTAGTAGATTCAGGCGCGGCGGGGAATTTTATTGACCGCGGTTTAGCGAACAGGTTAGGGATTCCCCTTGTTCAGCTGGATAAACCCTTCCCAGTGCACGCCTTAGATAGCCGACCATTAGGGTCAGGGCTAGTCAGGGAAGCCACGGCTCCACTGGATATGGTTACGCAGGAGGGTCATGAGGAGAGAATTAGTCTCTTCCTCATTGATTCTCCTGCGTTTCCGGTGGTGTTGGGGATCCCCTGGTTGGCCCGTCACAACCCCAGGATTTCGTGGCAACAGAGGGCTCTACAGGGGTGGTCGGAGGAGTGCTCAGGCAGGTGTGTAGGAGTTTCCATCGGTGCTACAACGGTGGAGATTCCAGACCAAGTCTCCACCGTGCACATTCCCTCAGAATATGCCGATTTGGCTATCGCCTTCTGTAAAAAGAAGGCGACCCAATTACCACCTCATCGACGAGGGGATTGTGCGATAAATCTCCTGGTAGGCGCTGCACTTCCCAGGAGTCACGTGTATCCCCTGTCACAGGAGGAGACGGTGGCTATGGAGACATACATATCGGAATCTCTGGGGCAGGGGTTCATTCAGCCCTCCATCTCACCTGCCTCCTCGAGTTTCTTTTTTGTGAAGAAGAAGGAGGGTGGTCTGCGTCCGTGCATTGACTATAGAGGTCTAAATTCCATCACGGTGGGGTATAGTTACCCGCTACCTCTCATTGCCACGGCGATTGAGTCATTTCACGGAGCACGGTTTTTCACAAAACTGGATCTCAGGAGTGCATATAACTTGGTGCGTATCCGGAAGGGAGATGAGTGGAAGACGGCGTTTAGTACCACATCCGGCCATTATGAGTACCTCGTCATGCCGTACGGTTTGAAGAATGCTCCAGCAGTCTTCCAATCTTTTGTGGATGAGATTCTCAGGGATCTGCACGGTCAGGGTGTGGTGGTTTACATCGATGATATTCTGGTCTATTCCGCTACACGGGCCGCGCATGTGTCTCTGGTGCGCAGGGTACTTGGGAGACTGTTGGAGCATGACCTGTACGTCAAGGCTGAGAAATGCTCGTTCTTCCAACAGGCCGTCTCCTTCCTTGGATATCGCATTTCCACATCGGGGTTGGTGATGGAGGATGACCGCATTGCAGCCGTGAGTAATTGGCCGACTCCAACCACGGTAAAGGAGGTGCAGCGGTTCTTAGGGTTTGCCAACTACTACCGGAGGTTTATCCGGGGTTTTGGGCAGGTGGCTGCGCCCATTACGTCACTGCTGAAGGGGGGGCCGACGCGTCTGGGGTGGTCGGCTGAGGCGGACAGGGCTTTTGGTCGCCTGAAGGCTCTTTTTACCTCGGCTCCCGTGCTGGCGCATCCGGACCCCTCTTTGGCATTTATAGTGGAGGTGGACGCATCCGAGGCTGGGGTTGGAGCCGTGCTCTCCCAGCGCTCGGGTGCGCCACCGAAGCTCCGCCCCTGTGCTTTCTTTTCTCAGAAGCTCAGCCCGGCGGAGCGAAACTATGACGTGGGGGATCGGGAGCTGCTAGCTGTTGTCAGAGCCCTGAAGGTGTGGAGACATTGGCTTGAGGGGGCCCAGCACCCTTTCCTCATCTGGACTGACCACCGTAATCTAGAGTACATTCGGGCAGCGAGGAGACTGAACCCTCGTCAGGCAAGGTGGGCCATGTTTTTCACCCGATTTAGGTTTACCATCTCCTATAGACCAGGCTCCCAGAACACTAAGGCAGACGCACTGTCCCGACTATATGATACGGAGGAGCGGGCCATTGATCCTGCGCCCATCCTCCCGGCTTCTTGTTTAGTGGCACCTGTAAGGTGGGAGGTGGACGCAGACATTGAGCGAGCATCGCGTGTTGAGCCCACTCCACCACAATGTCCAGCGGGACGGGTGTATGTTCCGCTGGAGGTTAGAGACAGGTTAATTTGGTGGGCTCACACATCCCCCTCCTCTGGTCATCCGGGGATTGGGAGGACGGTGCGATGTCTTAGTGGGAAGTACTGGTGGACCACTTTAGCCAAGGACGTGAGGGTTTATGTGTCCTCCTGCTCAGTGTGCGCTCAGTGCAAGGCTCCTAGGCACCTGCCCAGAGGGAAGTTACAACCCCTTCCCGTTCCACAGCGGCCTTGGTCACACCTGTCGGTTGACTTCTTGACCGATCTGCCACCGTCACAGGGCAACACCACAATCCTGGTCGTTGTGGATCGGTTTTCTAAGTCCTGTCGTCTCCTCCCTTTGCCCGGTCTCCCTACGGCCCTACGGACGGCGGAGGCCCTGTTTACTCACGTCTTCCGGCACTACGGGGTGCCTGAGGATATTGTTTCTGATCGGGGTCCCCAGTTCACGTCCAGGGTGTGGAAGGCATTCATGGAACGTTTGGGGGTCTCGGTCAGCCTGACCTCTGGGTTTCACCCCGAGAGTAATGGGCAGGTGGAAAGAGTGAACCAGGATGTGGGTAGGTTTCTGCGGTCGTATTGCCAGGACCGGCCAGGGGAGTGGGCGAAGTACATCCCCTGGGCGGAGATGGCCCAGAACTCACTCCCCCACTCCTCTACGAACCTGTCGCCCTTCCAATGTGTGTTGGGCTATCAGCCGGTCCTGGTACCATGGCATCAGAGCCAGACCGAGGCTCCTGCGGTGGACGATTGGGTGAAACGCTCAAGGGAAACCTGGGAGGCCACCCATGGGTACCTTAAACGGGCCGAAGCACGGCAGAAGGCCAGTGCCGACCGCCATCGCAGCGAGGCCCCGGTGTACACACCGGGGGCCCGGGTCTGGCTCTCGACCCGAAACCTGCCCCTCCACCTGCCCTGCCGGAAGCTGGGTCCGCGGTTTGTGGGGCCATTCAAAGTCCTGAGGAGAATAAACGAGGTGTGTTATAGGTTACAGCTCCCCCCGTATTACCGTATTAACCCCTCGTTTCATGTGTCTCTCCTCAGGCCGGTGGTGGCTGGTCCGCTTCAAGAAGATGAGGTGCGGGAGGTCCCTCCGCCCCCCCTGGACATCGGGGGGGCGCCGGCGTATGCAGTTCGGTCCATACTGGACTCGAGGCGTCGGGTGGGGGGTCTTCAGTACCTCGTGGACTGGGAGGGGTACGGTCCGGAGGAGAGATGCTGGGTGCCGGTGGAGGACGTACTGGATCCTCCTATGCTAAGGGAGTTTCACCGCCTCCATCCGGATCGCCCTGCGCCTCGTCCTCCGGGTCGTCCTCGAGGCCGGCGTCGTCGCGCTGCGGGAGCCGCGCGTCAGGGGGGGGGTACTGTCACGACTTCTACCGAGGGTAACTTCTCTCCCTGTTCGGGCGGCGCTCGGCGCTCGGCGTCGCCGGTCTACTAGCCACTACCGATCCCTTTTTCTTTTTCTGGTTGTTTTGTCTGTGTTCCTTTTCACACCTGGTTTTCAATTGCTTTGATTTCTGTGGGTATATAGGGCAGCTGTTACCTGCCGTAATTCGTGCAGGATTAGACTTGTGTGTATTGCGTTCGATGGTATTTGATGTTTGTTGTTTTTTTCGCATTTACGCACGTGTATGTAAAGTGTCGGAACTGTGTTAGTTCCTCCGTGTGTTTGCACGATTATTCGAGAGCGTAGTTTGGGGATTTTTGTTCTGTGCCATTTGCATTGCTGGACTATTATTAAACACGCTCCTCAGACATCCCTGCTCTCCTGCGCCTGACTCCTACACCTCTCACCAAGACGCATGTTATCACAATAGCTCAAATACCTACTGCTACTGGGACACACTCCAGCTCCGGTAAAAGACATAGCCTTTGGCAATTGGTAAGGATGTGGCTATTCACATGGCAAGTAGTCTTGTTTTGTTTTTATTCCCCTCTCCTGTGATGTTTTGCCCAGACTATATAGGCTATTATTAAATTCAGTAATATTTATTTTTAAATCATATGAGCAAGATTATATCATGGCTCAGTCACTCACACATTTATCTTCCTAATACAGACTCATCTAATATTACAACTTGCTGTATTATGAAGGTCATTTAAAGTCTCGTGAATATGGATATCATGACATTGCCCAAAATATACAGCACCAGTCAAAAGTTTGGATACCTACTCATTCCATGGCTTTTCTTTATTTTTTTACAATTTTCTACATTGTAGCCACCTTTTGCCTTGATAGCTTTGTACACTCTTGGCATTCTCTCAACCAGTTTCATGAGGTAGTCACCTGGAATGCCTTTCAATTAACAGGTGTGCCTTGTTAAAAATGAATTTGTGGAATTTATTTCCTTCTTAATGCGTTTGAGCCAATCAGTTGTGTTGTGACAAGGTATACAGAAGATAGCCATACTTGGTAAAAGACCAAGTCCATATTATGGCAAGAATAGCTCAAATAAGCAAAGAGAATAAACAGTCCATCCTTTCCTTAAGACATGAAGGTCAGTTAAATTACTTCAAGTGCATTCGCAAAAATCATCAAGTACTATGATGAAACTGACTCTCATGAGAACCGCCACAGGAAGGGAAGACACAGAGTTACCTCTGCTGCAGAGGATAAGTTCATTAGAGTTAACTGCACCTCAGATTGCAGCCCAAATAAATGCTTCACAGAGTTCAAGTAACTGACACATCTCAACATCTACTGTTCAGAGGAGTGCGTGAATCAGGCTTTCATGGTCGATTTGCTGCAAAGAAACCACTACTGAAGGACACCAATAAAAAGAAGAGACTTGCTTGGGTCAAGAAACACGAGCAATGGACATTAGACTGGTGGAAATCTGTACTTTGGTCTGATGAGTCCAAAATGTGATATTTTTGGTTCCAACCACCGTGTCTTTGTGAGACGCAGAGTAGATGAACAGGTGATCTCCGTATGTGTGGTTCCTACCGTGAATCATGGAGGAGGAGGTGTGATGGTGTGGGGGTGCTTTGCTGGTGACACAGTCTGTGATTTATTAAGAATTCAAGACACACTTAACCAGCATGGCTACCACAGCATTCTGCAGCGATACGCCATCCCATCTGGTTTGCTCTTAGTGGGACTATCATTTGTTTTTCAACAGGACAATGACCCAAAACACACCTCCAGGCTGTGTAAGGGCTATTTGACAAAGGAGAGTGATGGAGTGCTGCATCAGATGACCTGACCTCCACAATCACCTGACCTCAACCCAATTGAGATGGTTTGGGATGAGTTGGACCGCAGAGGGAAGGAAAAGCAGCCAGCAAGTGCTTAGCATATGTCGGAACTCCTTCAAGACTGTTGGAAAAGCATTCCAGGTGACTACCTCATGAAGCTGGTTGAGAGAATGCCAAGTGTGTGCAAAGATGTCAAAGGCAAAGGGTGGCTACTTTGAAGAATCTAAAATATAACATATATTTTTGATTTGTTTAACACTTTTTGGGTACTACATGATTCTATATATGTGATTTCCTAGTTTTGATGTCTTCGCTATTATTCTATAACGTAGAAAATAGTTAAAAAATAAAGAAAACCCTTTAATGAGTAGGTGTGTCAAAACTTTTGACTGGTACTGTATATTCTATACATATTTACCCCTACCACTCCAGTATCCCTGCACATTGTAAATATGGTATTGGCACTGACCCTGGAACTGACCCTGTATATAGCTTACTTTCTCATGTTCTTCTTAAATCTAATTCTCGTGTGTTTTTGTTCTACTTCACTTTTTTTATAGCACAACTGATGTTGATTACTGCATTGTTGAGAAAGAGCTTGCAGGAAAGGAGTTTCACTGTAATTGTGCATGTGACAATACAACTTGAAACTGATCAAAAATACAGTATGTCTACACTGTTTTCTTGTGATAGACCTAGTGCTGGGGCTGTAGCAAAAAAAATGTCATGAGCATGACCTTATTTCTATTAAAGCATGTTGGATGACTGTCATTCACATTCCATTCACCTAGTTCAATGTAACATTGATAGGTTTAGGCTACTACATGATACTCAAATGTTCCCTATACCCATCACGAGGTTGCTACAACTTAGCCTATGAATGAAAGTTTACAACGTAGGTGCACACAGGTTGAGAGAAAAAAATTGAGATGACAGACAGTGGCACATTCAATACCGCTTTGCACACACTTGCCTACATCTAGATTATCTATGGTGTAATCATTAGTACAACATTTGCAAACGAGAGTTTCTATTTGACAAATTCAGGTGTTTTTATCCCTGCTTTCATTTAAGAAAAGTTTTTCAACAGAATTGACCCCTGATCACGCATAAACATAGTTCCCTTTCATAGCAACCACATTGTATTCCTTCTCACCTCTATGCACTCTCCTCCTCTCACCTTTTCCCTTCGTTTGTGGACTTCAATGAACAACACATCAGCTGTATGTGACCAGGCAAAAAAAACTTTCCAAGCGAAACCATGTTATAACTGCTACACACGGCCTACATCATTGTCCCCATATTAGCTAAAGTAACGTCCTAGTCAACATAGCTAATAGAACTAATGTGTTAGTAAACCAGCTACAATCATGCAGTAACGTTACAGTATATAGTCAGTAAGCAGTTACACCGTCGGGCCCCGATGGCAATAAATTAATAAAACCAGCTTACTTTGACTTGGAAGAGTTCCAGTATTGTGTTGGAAAGTCATAGCCAGCTAGCTAACATAGTATCCCTCTGTTCGAGCCAGGTGTTTGAGTAACTAAACTGGCCAGCTGAATTTGCTAGCTAAGTAAGCAAAACTGAACTTGAAAAAAATGACAGAATCTCTCTCTCGCTTCTACTTCACTTTTGAAGAAATCAATTTGTTGCCTCTCTTTGAGTCAACTACTCATCACATTTTATGCATTGCAGTGCTAGCTAACTGTAGCTTAGGCTTTCAGTACTAGATTCATTCTCTGATACTTTGGTTGGGTGGACAGCATGTCAGTTCATGCTGCAAGAGCTCTGATAGGTTGGAGGACGTCCTCCGGAAGTTGTCATAATTACTGTGCAAGTCTATGGAAAGGGGTGAGAACCAAGAGCCTCCTAGGTTTTGTATTGAAGTCAATGTACCAAGAGGAGGATGGAAGCTAGCTGTCCACTGGATACACCATGGTGCTACCCTACAGAGTGCTGTTGAGGCTACCGTTTGACTTCATTGCAAAACAGTGTGTTTTAATCAATTATTTGGTGACATTAGTATATTTAATATAGTTTTGTCTAAAAAGATTAACTTTTTCAATGTTTTACCATTTTTTTACCATTATTTTTATGACATTCACTGAGGAGGATGGTCCTCCCCTTCCTCCTCTGAGGAGCCTCCACTGCTCAATAGGCCTAGTGAAACGTATTGCTAGATAAGTGTCATTCAGCCAGCTCAAACCAAACCCTGTCTCCTGGGGATGTGTGAGCCTGAGACTGACTCAGAGTTGATGGGCCAGAGAGTCTCAAACACAATCAGACACAATCAATATGCCTTCACTGCTGAGTTTCTCAAAGTCTGACAATTGAAGTGGGTGGAAAGGCTATTTCATTCTCTGGAGATATACCTTAGATGAATGTTGCTCTTACCTTCAGATTTAGAGACAAATATTGAGTTTTGAAAGGTTTATCCAGGACATTTCTTAAGAGCATGTATGTTTTTTCTCCAAGATGACAACAGTCTGCCTTCACATTCCAGGACTAGAAGTATCAGTCAAACTAAACCTTAGAATCAGTCAAAGAAAAACCTTCTTCCAAACACAGTGTTGATATAATAGTCAACTTACTGTTAACATTTGAACAACTTCCTGTAGCAACAGGTGCGTGTAGACTAAGACCTTTGAACGAATCTGAACTGAAAATATATGGTCTTTACCCTTTACCTTGTCTTGACTTGACAGGAAGAATAGAAAGATTAAAGTATAACCAATGTTGCCAGATATATAATGGTTTATTCATGGTATTGCCTCACTCAATCACCATCAAAAACTTGGGCAAGACCTAACCCTTATTCATGACTAGAATTCTATTGCATTACATTGAGCCATACCAAACAAAAACCATTGATTTCAAGTTTAACAAACTATACAACTCCATGCACAACTCCGCTCTGTCTCAGTGTGTGTAGCCTATGTTTCTGATGCTGTCTGGAACAAAAGAGTATGATGCTGTAGCATTTGATTGATTGATGCCAGCAAGCATTTGGCCTCCTTTGATCAAAAAAAGTATTACATAATTTGCCAATCAGTGTTGAGCTGAGCTCAACTCTGGGTTGTCTTGGCTCAGCAAAACGCCCCAAATGGAGGACAGTTTGTATTTGGCTTCACACCAATCAAATCACATCCTGAGCAAAATGTCATAATTGTCAGAAAAACAAGTTTGTTTCTGGTCTGCTTGTGTTGATGCCCTGCAATAGTTAGCTTGCTAAATCAGCCCTATCCTAAGCCATGAATGGAGATTGGGATTTGAACTTGTGGTTTTGACTTAATTCTCTGTACAGGCCAATGATTATGACAGCGATTCTGATCTAACCATAAATTCATATATTGTGCCACTGGCCTGAGAAGATTGAAGTTCAATATGTAGCCTAAATGTAGCCTAGTAGCTAACTTAGATGGTTCATTGTTGCCCATGCGAGATGGTTGGGCTAGCAAGCATTTTAGCTAGGTAGCCTATGAAAAATAAAAATAAAAGCTTACAGAGCCATAGTACATTTTTCCAACATGACAGAGAGAACGGCATTAACGTTCAAGTAACCAAATGTAGGTGGACACCTGCTCCCATGTAAGTTTATTGTGATGGTAATGACGTTGTTTTTTTAATGATAATTCTTAGGTGGAGGTCGTTAGCTACAATGGTATTTTCAACACCAGGTCAAGCAGGTCATCGCCCTCAAGGCCATGCGGCTCGAAGGTATTCCAGGGCGCGTTATCAGAGCATACGCAAACAGCTGCCAGGTACGTTCATGGTAATTTTCAACCTCCTTTGTCCCAATCTGTAATCCCCACATGTTTTAAAATGACCACTGTCATTCCTGTTACCAATAAATCTAATGCTTCATGCCCAGTGGGGATTTTAGCATGTAAATCTTGGTGGGGAAAACATTTTTTTTTTAAATGTTTTGCATGCAGGCAAAGCCAATACACAACACAACCCTAAACAATACATTAATTGCACTATAACGGTGACAAACGGTGCCCACAAACAGTTAGGGCCTACATAAAGCTGTCCCAACAGCAGAGCTTTCTTTTCAGCACCATGGAGTGAATCCTTACCACTGTTACACCTGGTTATCAGCAGAGCCTTGTCTGGCAGCGAAACAGTTCCTTCAGCCTCATTTACTGCCTTTTAAAAAAACATAGCTGATATGGCTTGCTTAAACAAATGTGGTTTCTAATGACAATTGAGATGTACAAACTATGGCATAAGAGGCAATCCGTAATTTATATTAAGACAATTAGCGAGCTAGGACGGATGTAATCAATGTAACTATTTGTTCAGCACTTTTGAAATGTACAGCGACAGAATTCAGAACGTGGGCCGTTCTTACAGTATTCTCCCTGTACACCAAGTCAGAACTGTAGGATAAATAAAAGGGGCATATAAGCAGACAATGAAACCTCTTGCAATATTCGATGATGACATTTCTCTAAACCAGGATATATGCTACATTTGCACCATCAACTAACAGCTTACTACACAACATACACTTAGTATTGCTTTCTTAGCTACAGTTTACATATCTCCCTGGCATATTACATAATTTATGTAGTAGCATACAAGACATTTTTGGACTCACCTTGTTGTGCTGTGCTCACTTGAAAATGAAGATGGCGCTGCGGTCCTTCTAGTGGGCAAATTTTGTCAGCAAACTTTGTCATCAAAGTCTGGCATTCTCTGGATTTATGATGTTTTCAAGACAACTAGGAACTCTGGGAAAAAAACATGTTGAATCACGACGTCAATGATCTCCATGTAGGAGGTCTAGAAAGAGGCCCGAGTTCCAGACTTGGACAACCGTTCAAAATGTATTTTCCCTGTCGGAGTTCCCTGTTGACTTCAACTCACTGAAGTCTGAGATTTCCGAGTTTCCAGTTGTTTTGAACATGGTAGAAGTCATGCTGGATTGACAGTCTACCTTTTCTGGCCCATTGTGTTGCATGTGAATGTATCCCTTTAAGCTTGGAAAAGAGACCCTTAAATCCAGACTTGGACCACACACCCATTCCACTGAATAGCAGACTAATGATTGCTTGGCAAAGCTTGCAGTTGGCCACTGATTCCTTCCAAACTACTCCAACTTGTTGTGTAATGTTTATGTCTAAGGGCCGATGAGCACCGATACGTTTTATCTATAATTTCTCTTCACAAGGCAAGGATTGAAAAGGATTTGTCAGTAGATTGTCGACTTGATTCATGATGACTACTTGTCTAGCTTGCTAGCTAAGATTTTGAAAGTATCATGTTGACATGATCAGTCCAATCAAAGCTACGGTATATTTGACATTTTATCTCTGGCCAATGACCTTGAGCCTTCTTGGATGGGCACTTCTATTGTAAATATATGGCAGCACCGAAGGGGTTTGAATTTTCGAGCTCTCCCCGTAGATTTTGCGGTGACAGTGTCCCTATGAGTGACAGAACACTTGAGACAATCACAGCGCAATAGAGAATATTACCAAATCCTATGCTCCGTATTGTCTGCTGGCTGCCCCACCACAGGAAGCATTGAGCTAGGCTGAAACACTTGCATTTTGGAGCTGCCTTACTCAAGAAAGCACAAAAGAAAGCATTATTTTTTACATATTGTTTGCCCCACCTGCCCTGAATGACGGGTCACCACTGTTCATGCCACAATGAGTACTGCCCTGTAGCACTCACTTCTGTAATCACGGAGTGCTTTGAGAGGCTGGTTATGGCACACATTAACTCCACCGTCCCAGACACCCTAGATCCACTCCAATTTGCATACCGCCCCAACACATCCATAGATGATGCAATCTCAATTGCTCTCCACACTGCCCTCACCCACCTAGATAAGAGTAATACCTATGTGAAAATGCTGTTTATTGACTACAGCTCAGCGTTCAACACCATAGTTCTCTCAAAGCTCGTCCCCAAGCTCAGGACACTGGGTCCGAACACCTCCCTCTGCAACTGGATCCTGGACTTCCTGACGGGCCGCCCCCAGGTGGTGAGGGTAGGCAACATCACCTCTGCCACGCTGCCATCCAGGACATCTATATCAGGCGGCGAGGAAGGAAGCTGCGGAAAAATGTTAAAGACTCTAACCACCCAAGACTATTCTCCCTGCTTCTGCAAAACAACCGGTACAACAAGTCTGACACCAACAGGCTATTGAACAGCTTCCATCCCCAAGCAATAAGACTGATAAATAGCTAACAAAATAGCTACACGGACTATCCGAGTTAACCATGTATCTTTTTTGACTCTCTGCACACTCACAGGCCGTAAACACTCACTCCATCATCTACTCACTCACATATAATATGCACATACATTTATACTGACTCTACACACGCACACCCACTTACATGCAAGCTGCTCCTACTCTGTTCATCTTATATGCTGTTGCCTAGTCAACTTACCCCTATCTACCTCCATCACTCCAGTATCCCTGCACATTGTAAATATGTTATTGGATTTGACTCAGTATAGTATGTTTACTTACTTACTGATTGTGTTCTTAATATTTCTTCTTATTTCTCATGTATTGTTTTCTAGTATTACATTGTTATTGACTTTTGCATTGTTGGGTTTTGAGTTTGCAATTCACTGTACTTGTGCATGTGACATAAAAAAGTGAAACTTGATCTTGAAACTCCGACCTAGCCTAGCTTTTAGCTAGCTAGCTAGCTTGACTTGCTATAAAGTTAGTGAAACTTGATCTTGAAACTCCGACCTAGCCTAGCTTTTAGCTAGCTAGCTAGCTTGACTTGCTATAAAGTTAGTGAAACTTGATCTTGAAACTCCAACCTAGCCTAGCTTTTAGCTAGCTAGCTAGCTTGACTTGCTATAAAGTTAGTGAACCTTGATCTTGAAACTCCGACCTAGCCTAGCTTTTAGCTAGCTAGCTAGCTTGACTTGCTATAAAGTTAGTGAAACAAAATGAGGAAAAAGTAACAACACAAAACATGTTTTTATTATCACCTTGAAGCAATATTTTATCCTGTCTTGAGGGAAAATGTCATATTTTGTAATCAAATCAAATCAAAGTTTATTTGTCACGTGTGCCGAATACAACAGTGAAATGCTTACTTACAGGCTCTAAACAATGGTGCGGGGAGAAAAAGGTGTGTGTGTGTGTGTGTGTGTGTGTGTGTAGGTAAGTAAAGAAATAAAACAACAGTAAAAAGACATTTGAAAAAAGAGTAGCAAGGCTACATACAGACACCTGTTAGTCAGGCTTATTGAGGTAGTATGTACATGTAGGGTGTAGTGTCTTAACACTTAGTACTTATTTATGTAATAAGAAAGACTCGGAATACAAGCAATTGAACTGGAGCTTCACATTTACTCAAACTAGTTAGTACCAGAATAACATAGAACAATACTGCGCATGACCAAGGGTGCTCCATCCTTAAAGGGGACATCAGTAATTAACAGAACATAACATAGGGATTGTTAAAGTGACTATGCATATATGATGAACAGAGAGTTGCAGAAGCGTAAAAAGAGGGGGTGGCGGGTGGTGAGACACAATGCCGATAGCCCGGTTAGCCAATGTGCGGGAGCACTGGTTGGTCGGGCCAATTTAGGTAGTATGTACATGAATGTATAGTTAAAGTGACTATGCATATAAGATGAACAGAGTAGCAGCAGTATAAAAGAGGGGTGGGGGGGCACACAATGCAAATAGTCCGGGTAAACATTTGGTTACCTGTTCAGGAGTCTTATGGCTTTGGGGTTTCAACTGTTGAGAAGCCTTTTTGTCCTAGACTTGGCACTCCGGTACCGCTTGCCATGCTGTAGTAGAGAGAACAGTCTATGACTGGGGTGGCTGGGGTCTTTGACAATTTTTAGGGCCTTCCTCTGACACCGCCTGGTGTAGAGGTCCTGGATGGCAGGCAGCTTTGCCCCAGTGATGTACTGGGCCATACACACTACCCTCTGAAGTGCCTTGCGGTTGGAGGCCGAGCAATTGCCGTACCAGGCAGTGATGCAACCGGTCAGGATGCTCTCGATGTTGCAGCTGTAGAACCTTTTGAGGATCTCAGGACCCATGCCAAATCTTTTTAGTTTCCTGAGGGGGAATAGGCTTTATCGCGCCCTCTTCACGGCTGTCTTGGTGTGTTTGGACCAATCTAGTTTGTTGTTGATGTGGACACCAAGGAATTTTAAGCTCTCAACCTGCTCCACTACAGCCCCATCGATGAGTATGGGGAAGTGCGCGGTGCTCATTTTCCTGTAGTCCACAATCATCTCCTTAGTCTTGGTTACGTTGAGGGATAGGTTGTTATTCTGGCACAACCCGGCCAGGTCTCTGACCTCCTCCCTATAGGCTGTCTCGTTGTTGTAGGTGATCAGGCCTACCACTGTTGTGTCGTCAGCAAACTTAATGATGGTGTTGGAATCGTGCCTGGCCATGCAGTCGTGGGTGAACAGGGCGTACAGGAGGGGACTGAGCACGCACCCCTGGGAAGCTCCAGTGCTGAGGATCAGCGTGGCAGATGTGTTGCTACCTACCATCACCACCTGGGGGCGGCCTGTCAGGAAGTCCAGGATCCAGTTGCAGAGGGAGGTGTTTAGTCCCAGGATCCTTAGCTTGGTGATGAGCTTTGAGGGTACTATGGTGTTGAACGCTGAGCTGTAGTCAATGAACAGCATTCTCACATTGGTGTTCATTTTGTCCAGGTGGGAAAGGGCAGTGTGGAGTGCAATAGGGATTGCATCATCTGTGGATCTGTTTGGGTGATATGCAAATTGGAGTGGGTCTAGGGTTTCTGGGATAATGGTGTTGATGTGAGCCATTACCAGCCTTTCAAAGCACCTCATGGCCACGGACGTGAGTGCTACGTGTCTGTAGTCATTTAGGCAGGTTGCCTTTGTGTTCTTGGGCACAGGGACTATGGTGGTCTGCTTGAAGCATGTTGGTATTACAGACTCAATCAGGGACATGTTGAAAATGTCAGTGAAGACACCTGCCAGTTGGTCAGCACATGCCTGGAGCACACGTCCTGGTAATCCGTCTGGCCCCGCAACCTTGTGTATGTTGACCTGTTTAAAGGTCTTACTCACGTCGGCTACGGACAGCGTGATCACACAGTTGTCCGGAACAGCTGATGCTCTCATGCATGCCTCAGTGTTCCTTGCCTCGAAGCGAGCATAGAAGTGATTTAGCTCGTCTGGTAGGCTCGTGTCACTGGGCAGCTCGCGGCTGTGCTTCCCTTTGTAGTCTGTAATAGTTTGCAAGCCCTGCCACATCCGTCGTAGCCGGTGTAGTATGATTCAATCTTAGCCCTGTATTGATGCTTTGGCCTGTTTGATGGTTCGTCGCAGGGCATAGCGGGATTTCTTGTAAGCTTCCGGGTTAGAGTCCCGCACCTTGAAAGAGACAGCGCTACTCTTTAGCTCAGTGCAATTGTTGCCTGTAATCCATGGCTTCTGGTTGGATTACAGTCACTGTGGGGACGACGTCCTCAATGCACTTTTTGATAAAGCCAGTGACTGTATTCCTCAATGTCATCGGAAGAATCCCGGAACATGTTCCAGTTTGTGATAGCAAAGCAGTCCTGTAGTTTAGCATCTGCTTCATCTGACCATTTTTTCATAGACCCAGTCACTGGTGCTTCCTGCTCTAATTTTTGCTTGTAAACAGGATTTTTAGGGGGTTACAGTGTTATCGAAACGTCACGCTACAGTAAGCCTACTCAAAACACAGCCCTTATTTTAAGTGTTTCTAAAATCCCCTATGGGAAAAATGAATGGTGGAAAAACAATTGGAACCATTTCCCTGTTTGACCGCTAGGTTTTATGGGTATTATACTCTGTTCTTGAGAGCTAGGCCAGACCCTCTGGCTTCAATGTACTGTATCTGTCACTGGCTTGCGCCTGGGGTTTACAGTGTGAACTGCATGTTCACGTGAGCATGCTGTAGGGCTGTTGTAGTGAAGCTGTTGGTTATAAATTATAACCCAGCAGGTGATAGTACATCTTGTTAAGATTAATACAACACAAGGGCTTTATATAAAACAGCAACACATTTTGTCAACTGACCAGTAACCAGCCAGGCACAAAAATAGTCCATGTTAGATAACCTTAGCTAGTAGCTAGCTTATGCACACAGCATCATCACAGGTGCACAAGATGCTGTTCTGTCCTCCACAACATAACCTAGAATTGACAACGTCAAATTAATGGGTGAAACGACTTATTACAACTGTATCATACACCAATCATACTGGGGATGTACAGTATGTCTTCTGGTTTTAAGG
This sequence comes from Oncorhynchus mykiss, assembly GCF_057628025.1. Taxonomy (NCBI): domain Eukaryota; kingdom Metazoa; phylum Chordata; class Actinopteri; order Salmoniformes; family Salmonidae; genus Oncorhynchus; species Oncorhynchus mykiss. The sequence goes on from NC_143044.1 coordinate 7,770,904, forward strand.
GGAAGAATTTCATGGCATACAACTGCTGGGGATCTCCATTATTTACATTTGGAAAGTCTCGAGGACTGAGGAATGGAGTCCTACTTGTTTCCATATTATTGTTATCAATTAGTACCTGGCAGTGTCCAAAATAGCCATTGAGCAGTTTCATATTTCAAAATATATACATACATTGTACCAGACATAATCATACTACGAATGTATACTACAAACAGCACCTTTGGAGCGGGAAAAGGAATACAGTCAAAGACAGTACATTTGAGAAACGCTTTGATATAGTATTGCACGTGACGTCATACCGGAAACTATCGCTTTAAACACCGGACATATTTATTTTTTTACAGCGTGCTTGCTTTCACTTTCAATGTTTTGATAACGTCCGTTGTTGACAGCAAATACGCGACTATTGCATTTGGAAACGGATACATTACCATTTAAGGAATATAACTTCAAGTCACATTAGATATTCGCGTGATAATATGCAAGAAATGCCGGAATCACAGCCGTCTAAATGTGAGGTGGAGCGGAATCACGAATGCATGATCCTACAACAAAGAATAGAGACGGCTAGCATTGGCAATACTAGAGTAAGACTGTTTTCCCTCAGTACTTCAAGTAATTTCACAATCTAGCTTGCACGTTAGTGTGTTTGGTCACATTTGAAAACAGTTTACTACATATGACGTGTTCATCATAGAGATCCTAAATTATTATAATTCCTATGCTAATAGTGTTCATTCAGTGTCTACTGCAGGTGACCAGCTTCATATTTGTTAATCCACCACCTCGCTTTTGTTATGATGGACCATTCACACACTAGCGGTCAGCTGTCTAGGTACTGTACAAAGAGTAATACTAAATGGGATGCCTAGTGATGCTGTCTTCAATGTAATCTATTCTATTCGGCTAGCCAACGTCGCTTACGCCCGCAGCCTCTAGTGGGCCGCTGACAATAAAACAACAAAAACACATTTTTTAGGAATTCGATTAGTCATGTCAGCGAACAATTTTTAGGTTGGTAAATGAATCTAACCAGCTATCTAAATGTGTAGTAATCATGGCCGAGTACCGAGCGGAGCGAGCGCGCAGGACACTTGCCTAGGGGCCCTGTCACTTTAATAACTCTACCTACATCAACATATTATCTCGATGCCGGTGCCCCCGTACATAGACTCTTTCCCGGCACCCCCTGTATGTAGCCTCGCGATTGTTATTTACTGCTGCTCTTTAATAATTTGTTATTCTTCTCTCTTACTTTTTTTGTGGGGGGGGGGGGGGGGCATTGTTGGTTAAGGGCTTGTAAGTACGCATTTCACTGTAATGTCTACACCGGTTGTATTCGGTGCATGTGACAAATACAAATTGATTTGATTTGACCTCAAGGAGGCCCTCATTGATTTTGTTAGTCATTCTCTCGCTCTGCCCAATGGCAAAATGAATATAATTCATCAAACCACACAACTCAAGTTTGAATTCATATCAGTTGTGTCAGTGGTTATGTTCGAGAGGATCAAACCGTAATGTATCATTGGTCAATTCTAACTGACTGATCTACAAATAATAATGAGTAGTTATTTATAGTGTAAGGTGATTTGTAGATCAGTCAGTCGGTAGTTGCCTGCACTGTCGGCTGCAATGACAAACAATCCCAGAGATACTGGATATAATGACGAGATGCCTATATCTCCGCCCTAACAATGGGATTTGTAGTCCACTTAGCGAAATGACAGGCTCTCAAGCTCCCGCCTATTCCTCTTTTTGGAGTGGTGGATGCATCTTGTTATTTGGATACTTTTTTGAATATTCGATGAGGGTGTTGACTTCAACCACTTGTTTTCAATTTCGAATGAGATGCTATGCTAGCCTCATGAATATGCATAGACGTCTCGAATTTCAACAGGGACAACTCCGATATGAATTGTTTTTTAATAATTGTATAAGTTAGCTAGTCATGTTGGCAATTGAACAAGCTTTCAAATTATGCCCACCTAACCCAGATTGCGATTTATAATGGACTGTTTTGTGATTTGTAAACAACAGTAATTGTGTAAAGGCGGGGATGCAGGTCTGTGTTCAAAACAACTACAAGTGTGCTTGCTCTAGTTCCTCAATGGCACAGCTAGGAAAGCAACAACAACAAAAACGTATATTTTAAGACTGTTCTTTGAGTCATAAGTGCATTGAAGTTACTTAGGAACTGTGCACACTTTGGAGAGGTGTGTGGCCATTTTGAAACACCAGTTAGACCTCTCACTCAAACCCTTGTCATTTTATGGTCTTATGTTGCACCTACGCCAAATTTCCAGAGAATATTCTTATCATGTTACTGAATGTTTCCAGAGTATTTTGTTATTAACAAATGCGGCTTACAGTAAAATGTAAAATGCACATAAAGTCAATAGTGTACTGTTTGGATTCAGTCTTGTCAGGTGAACTGTTCTGTCATCACCTTTAGTCTAATCATTTTCCCTTTTAATTGCTACTATGGTTATGCATACGCTTTCTATATTTCTTCTGTAAGAAGCATTTCAATTTAGCCCTAACCTTTTAGGCCAATTTCCACGAGTGTAAGGGTTTAATAATTAATGATGTGCTTAACGTGGCCTCTTCCACTCTGGTCTTATTTCTGTTGTGGATTGGGTTTCTTTGTGCCAATGGAAAGTGTACACAACTATGAGCAAACCAGTGTGTGTATTAAATACATGGAATTGTATGGTGATGATACAGATTACATGTAATGGATCCTGCACACAATATGCTTTAAAAAAATATTTTTTTTCCAGGAATAACATTTGATGTGTATAACAGTGTTTAGTGGAATATAGTTCAAATGATAGTAATTGCCCATAATTCTGCATCTTTGGATACTTGTATTTCCAATTTTGATCATCGCATTTTAGTGACTGCAAAGAAAATGAATTGATCTAATGGGGTTTTTAAAATACAGACTCACTTTCTGCTTTGTCTGCTTGGACTCAAGGTTGCGTTCATCTTTTTGCTGTCAGGTTCTTTTGATTATTGTATTTATGTTTTGAGAAGGCAACTAATCCACATTTTTAAAATGCATTTACTGTCTTGCAAAAGGCCACACAGATCTGTGTCTTGCTGTCTCTGTTTTGAAAATCAACATCGTTCCAAAAAAATGCTTGTGCCGATAGAACCCCTTGGGGGGAGTGTATACCCCAAAGATAGGACTTATAAATATTGTCATGTTGGAGATATAAAGAAAATAAGAAGCACTATGGATTTTTAGATCAAATGGACAAGCTTGAAAACATAAAAAAGGACCCTCCCCTATACCCAAAATAATAATTAAAGCAAAGTGGATAGCAGATAGCATGTCTACCGTTTACTTTCACTTATTGGACAGAACAGAGCCTTAGATATTCAGTTTGAGCTGTTCTTCATCCTGTAAGCATTAAATGGTAACGTGGGAATTTTGATAGCTCACAGGGCTGCGGGCTAGAAGGTTGTGGGTTCGTAAACAACCGTGGATAGGAGTAGGGTTGGAAAGATCTCCTTTATAGTAAAAGCTTTGCATGAATCTATCGTCGTATTTGCAGGTCCCAGAAAAAAATTCCTTTTAAATAGATTATATGCAATTCTCATAATTGTACATATTAGCTGGATCTCTTTTTAACACAACACTAATTACCGGAATTACAGGCTAAGAATGGACAGAGAGTTCATCTTATCATATTTCTCCAATGCCAAATGTGTGTATCTTGTTTGCAATGAAACTGTCCCTGTTTGCAAATAATTAAATCTGAGACGTCATTAGGAATCTGAGCATGGTACTACTGTACTTTCAGAAGTTAGGTCTACCTTTCCACCCCAGACATAACTACTTAGAAATGTTTTAGTTTTAACTGCTGGCTACTCTACTCTTAACCTAGTCTTATCCCAACAACAGCAGGTCACACGTGTTTCCCTAAAAGCTGTCTGGGTTTAAAACATCTTCTATTGTACAGAAAGTGAATAGCGTAATAAATTGATAGTGACAGAATTAGATTACTTCACAAGCAGTCGGCCTCTGAAGGTCAAAGAAACTAAACAATGATATCCTCATATGCATCGGAGTGACGTCTTTCCCAGGTATTTTAAAGCTTGTTTCGAGCATAAAGCATTGCGGACCAAAGCACCGTTATAGATCACTTTTATATAATTGTATCCGTTTTTATTTTCTTCAAAATCTTAAGCTAACATGTTTTTTTGGGCCATTTTCTTCAATAAAAATTAGGCCTATGGCATACCCTCTCATACCCCCTCAATTTGAGTATTGGTTTTAACTTAACAGCCTACGTTTGTGTCAGTGAAGGACTATTTAAAGAGTGCATGGTGGGTGGTGGAATTGACCGACAAATCTATGGCTATAGCAGCCTATAGCCTAATTTCGTCTGTCAAACAGGTAGGTGTACCTCTTATTTCCTAAATGGGAAGAAATAGGCTCCAACACAAAGCCCTCTTGTTGTTAGACAGTTTAAATGAATTATGCCTACTCGAATTTGCCTAATTTCAGCACCATGAGCTGTCCATTTCCAATTGATTGTGCCAGGGCTGCTGCTTCAAGTTTCAGCACCACAATGTAAGTTACTCGAGTCTGGCTTATTGTGAGGTCAATAACTCTGAAAAATACATCATGGGAAAGAAACATATATTGTTTTTAATAAATTCAAATATAGTAGCAGCAAGCTATCAAAGTTGACCTCTGGTCCTCCTTTTCATCTTCGTGCACTCTTTCTCAAACTGAACAGAACCTAATCAAATATACTTTTGGAAGAAACCTTTCACTCTTCTCCTGAAATGCCATCGTAGCCCTACACAGTACAGCCATTGGTTAAGCAGCTCACACAAAGCAGAGCAGGCTGGGGCTCAGGGTTGGAATATCCATTGCAGTGTGTAATGCAGCCTAGTTTAATTTAAACCATCCCAGCACCAATCATAGAAATATAACTTTGCCTGTGCTTCTCTGAGCATGCACTTCGTAGCCTATAGGCTATGGATCATTTGATTTGAGACCACACTAGATAGCCTATGGAGAATCAGAGATGAGGGGCGGCATTGGGCCTATAGCCTAATAAGCAACTAATTCTAAAACATTTAATCAATTACAAATTACATAACCCTCCCCTGGACTAGATTTAAAAAATATTAAACCCTCCCCTTGACTGAAATTGAAAAAGCATGACCCTTTGCCCTTTTCCTCCAGGTAACCATTCTGTAAATTTCAATAAGTCCCTTAGGTCAAAACACGGATAGCCATTTCGAAGGAAAGGCCTGGCTGAGCACAAAAACAATAATTTAGAAAATATTGTAATTTCCATTTGTTCTTATGTAAATGTGATATTTCTGTTTTTTGTTTTTAATAAATTTGCAAAAATGTTAAAAAATATACTTTTTTTGCTTTGTCATTATGGAGTATTGTGTGTAGATTGAGGAGGGGAAAAAACAATATCATCCATTTTAGAATAAGGCTGTAATGTAACAAAATGTTGAAAAAGTCAAGGGGTCTGAATACTTTCTGAATGCACTGTATATGTATACACTTTATATAGAAAAGTATGTGGACACCCCTTCATATTAGTGTATTCAGCTATTTCAGCCACACCCATTGGTGACAGGTGTATACAATCGAGCACACAGCCATGCAATCTCCATAGACAAACAGCGGGAGTAGAATGACCATACTGAAGAGCTCAGTGACTTTAAAAGTGTCACCATCATAGGAAGCCACCTTTCTAACAAGTCAGTTCATCAAATGTCTGCCCTGCTAGAGCTACCCCGGACAACTGTAAGTGCTGTTATTGTGAAGTGGAAACGTCTAGGAGCAACAATGACTCAGCCGCAAAGTGGTAGGCCACACAAGCTCACAGAACGGGACCGCCAAGTGCTGAAGCACACAGCGCGTACAAATTGTCTGTCCTCTGTTGCAACACTCACTACCAAACTGCCTCTGGAAGCAACGTCAGCACAATAACTGCTTCTTTGGGAGCTACATGAAATGGGTTTCCATGGCAGTGCAAATGCCTAAAATCACCATGTGCAATGCCCAGCGTTGGCTGGAGCGGTGTAAAGCTCACCGTCTTTGGACTCTGGAGCATTGGAAACACGTTCTCTGGTGTGATGAATCATGCTTCACCATCTGGCAGTCCGACGGACAAATCTGGATTTGGCGGATGCCAGGAGAACGCTACCTGCCCCAATGTATGGTGCCAACTGTAATGTTTAGTGCAGGTGGAATAATGTTCTGGGGCTGTTTTTCATGGTTCGGGCTAGGCCCCTTAGTTCCAGTGAAGGAAACTCTTAACACTACAGCATACTGTACAATGACATTGTAAACGATTCTGTGCTTCTAACTTTGTGGCAACAGTTTGGGGAAGGCCCTTTCCTGTTTCAGCATGACAATGCCCCCGTGCACAAGGCGAGGTCCATAAAGAAATTGTTTGTCGAGATTGCTGTGGAAGAATTTGACTGGCCTGCACAGAGCCCTGACCTCAACCCCATTGAACACCTTTGGGATGAATTGGAACGCCGTCTGAGAGCCAGGCCTAATCGCCCTACATCAGTGCATGACCTCACTAATGCTCTTCTTTCTGATTGGAAGCAACTCCCCGCAGCAATGTTCCAACATCGAGTGGAAAGCCTTCCCAGAAGAGTGGAGGCTGGTGTCACAGCAAAGGGGGGAACCAAGTCCATATTAATGCCCATGATTTTAGAGTGATGTGTTCGACAAGCAGGTGCCACATACTTTTGGCCATGAAGTGTATACAGTGCATTCGGAGTGTGCAGGCCCCTTGACTCTTTCCACATTTTGTGACGTTACAGCCTTATTCTAAAAACGTAATAAATGGTTTTATTTCCTCAATAATCTACATACAATTCCCCAGAATGACCAAGCAAAAACAGATTTTTAATATATTTTGCGAAAATAAAACTACAAAAGCTGAAATATCACATTTACATTCACTACCGGTCAAAAGTTTTAGAACACCTACTCATTCAATTGTTTTTCTTTATTTTACTACTTTCTACTTTCTACATTGTAGAATAATAGTGAATACTTAAAAGCTATGAAATAACACATATGGAATCATGTAGTAACCAAAAAAGTGTTGACCAAACCAAAATCTATTTTATATTTGATATTCTTCAAATAGCCACCCTTTGCCTTGATGACAGCTTTGCACACTCTTGGCAATCTCTCAACCAGTTTTGCCTGGAATGCTTTTCCAACAGTCTTGAAGGAGTTCCCACATATGTTGAGCACTTGTTGGCTGCTTTTCCTTCACTCTGCAGTCCAACTCATCCCAAACCATCTGAATTGGTTTGAGTTTGGGTGATTGTCGAGGCCAGGTCATCTGATGCAGCACTCCATCACTCTCCTTCTTGGTCAAATAGCCCTTACACAGCCTGAAGGAGTTTTGGGTCATTGCCCTGTTGAAAAACAAATGAAAGTCCCACTAAGTGCAAACCAGATGGGATGGTGTATCGCTGCAGAATGCTGTGGTAGCCATGCTGGTTAAGTGTGCCTTAAATTCTAAATAAATCAGTGTCACCAGCAAGGCACAATCACACCTCCTCCTCCATGCTTCACGGTGGGAACCACACATGCGGAAATCATCCGTTCACCTACGCTGCGTCTCACAAAGACACGGCGGTTATAATCAAAAATCTCACATTTGGACTCATCAGACCAAAGGACAGATTTCCACCAGTCTAATGTCCATTGCTCGTGTTTCTTGGGCCAAGCAAGTCTCTTCATCTTATTGATGTCCTTTAGTAGTGGTTTCTTTGCAGCAATTCGAGGCCTGATTCACACAGTCTCCTCTGAACAGTTGATGTTGAGATGCGTCTGTTACTTGAACTCTGTGAACCATTTATTTTGGTTGCAATTTCTGAGGTACAGTTAACTCTAATGATCTTATCCTCTGCAGCAGAGGTAACGCTGGGTCTTCCTTTCCTGTGGTGGTCCTCATAAGAACCAGTTTCATCATAGCGCTTCATAGTATTTGCGACTGCACTTGAAGAAACTTTCAAAAGTTCTTGAAATGTTCTGGATTGACTTACTTTCATGTCTTAAAGTAATGATGGACTGTCACTCCTCATTGCTTATTTGAACCTGTCTTGCCATAATAGGGACTTGGTATTTTTCCAAATAGGGCTATCTTCTGTATACTACCCCTACTTTGTCACAACACAACTGATTGGCTCAAACTCATTAAGAAGGAAAGACATTCCACAAATGAACTTTTAACAAGGCACACCTGTTAATTGAAATTCAATCCAGGTGATTACCTCATGAAACTGGTTGAGAGAATGCCAAGAGTGTGTGAAGCTATCATCAAGGCAAAGGGTGGCTACTTTGAAGAATCTCAAATATAACATATATTTAGCTTTGTTTAACAATTTTTGGGTTACTACATGATTCCATATGTGTTCTCATCGTTTTGATGTCTTCACAATTATTCTACAATGTAGAATATAGTCAAAATAAAGAACAACCCTGAAATTAGTAGGCGTGTCCAAACTTTTGACTGGTACTATATACAGTGGCAAGAAAAAGTATGTGAACCCTTTGGAAATACCTGGATTTCTGCATAAATTGGTCCTAAAATGTGATCTTATCTTCATCTAGGTCACAACAATAGACAAACTCAGTCTGCTTAAACTAATAACACACAAATAATTATACGTTTTCATCTTTATTGAACACACCGTGTAAACAACCACAGTGCAGGGTGGGAAAGGTATGTGAACCCTTGGATTTAATAACTGGTTGACCCTCTGGCAACATTAACCTTAACCGAACATTTTCTGTAGTTGTGGATCAGACCTGCACAACGGTCAGGAGGAATTTTGGACCATTCTTCTTTACAATACTGTTTCAGTTCAGCAATATTATTGGGATGTCTGGTGTGAACTGCTCTCTTGAGGTCATGCCTCAGCATCTCAATCAGGTTGAGGTCAGGACTCTGACTGGTCCACTCCAGAAGGTGTATTTTTTTCTGTTGAAGCCATTCTGTTGTTGATTTACTTCTGCGTTTTGGGTCATTGTGCTGATGCATCACCCATCTTCTGTTGAGCTTCAATTGGCAGAAAGATAGCCTAACATTCTCCTGCAAAATGTCTTGATAAACTTGGGAATTAATTTTTCCGTCGATGATAGCAAGCTGTCCAGGCCCTGAGGCCAGACAGGAGTAAGGATTTTGGCTTTCAGTCTGATTGGGAATGGATAGGAAAATAGCCTAGGCTTTGGGATAGGAGAAGATATAATTTCCCCTAATGCTTCTGATTTGTTAACAGACTATATCTGTGACAGAGTTGTCTATGTAGTGGATTGTGCATAGGCCCATCAATCAAATGTATTTATAAAGCCCATTTTCATCAGCCGATGTCACAAAGTGCTATACAGAAACCCAGCCTAAAATCCCAAACTGCAAGCAATGCAGATTTAGAAACACGGTGGCTAGGAAATACTCCCTATAAAGGCAGGAACCTAGGAAGAAACCTAGAGAGGAACCAGGCTCTGAGGCGTGGCCAGTCCTATTCTGGCTGTGCTGGGTGGAGATTATAACAGAACATGGCCAAGATGTTAAAACGTTCATAGATGACCAGCAGGGTCAAGTAATAATAATCACAGTGGTTGTCGAGGGTGCAAAAGGTCAGCACCTCAGGAGTAAATGTCAGTTGGCTATCAAATTTGTGACTGTCTGAAGAGTCACAATGACATCTCAAATAGTCACATGTTCTTTTATAGACTTTACTGTAGGGGTTTCCTGTTAGGTTAATAAACTGCGTTCAGGGACCATGTTCAATCCGGCAGTGACAATTATGCCCGTGCTTTGAATTTTTTGGCGATTTTGTGTGAAGTAAATACGCTATGCTAAAGGCTTCCATGCGGCCTGCAACCTGCTTGGATAATGCTCCATTTTGTTTTATGCTATTCTGCTGCTGCGCATGTTGTGTATTTTGTGGGATGGCGTTATTGCCCACATTGGTGAAAATGTTTGTAATTTGTGTCTTGTCGTTACATTTTTCAGGAAATGTGAAGATGTTATATATATAACGTATAATAAATTGATTATCCATCATAAAGATAAAGGATATACTGACAATGAAAAGAGAGCAACCGATTTATAGACCGTGATGAAAGTTAGCTTGACAGAGAAAGTGTCAAGATGATCTGATGTAAGATGCATGTTTTACAAAAATATTTTTCGAAAAAAACAAACGTAATGGATGTTACATTGCATGTGACAATGGCGCCCAACATGGGGTGGTCTCTCGTGGGGGAATAGGTCAAAGGGGGGTTGAATGTTGTGAAACTAGCCTATGTAGTGAAGCTGTAGAGTTAGCTTACGGTACATTCTTACTGTACCTCGGTTACACTCACCCCCTCTAAACTCGCTCCATAGCAACCCCAGCCGTTGAGATGTGCCCAACTGCGGATCCGTGTCACTGCAGCAGTGATCTAACTTAGCAGTATTAGCTTCCTCCCTCTCTGAGTACAACTCAGGGTAAACTGTCTGTACCACGTCTTGGACCTGGGGCCCTCTGCCTAGCCAGCACACGTGACCGCCCATCTGACAATATACGAACCAGTTAAGCTATTCAAAAGCAACATTGGAGATATTTCAAGTGGAGTGAGCTTATGGCACTTTCTTACCTCTGTTACACTACAAACATCTTTAAAAACATCTACAAACATCTTTAGAGTCCAATCTCAGGTGAAGAAGCCTCTTATTCACAAAGCCATCTCCCTATACGGGACAACTGTTTGGGCAAGGTATTTAATAGCTATGAATCATACTCATAACACAATCACCTTTGGGTGGCCATAATCGCAGCGTTCTTCAATTGGCTGTTCAGAACAGCACCGTTTCTGTTGAATCAAATGTTTCACACCAACCATTGTGTCCTGCTGAACGCGGCCCAGGTTTGACACTCTTTTAGAGATATCTGCTGATAATCAGACTGGTGATATCAACTAATATATTTACATATGTGTATACATCAAGTTATGTTAGAAAATAATTTAATAGATTCATAATGAATTAAATAGATGTCCTTTTGTGGAAGGCTGCTCACTCATTCCCATATTAGTCCATGTAGGCTAACTGCAAGCCATATGCCTATTTTTGTTCATCCAGGTAGGAAGTGCTTGAAACGGGCTTGATCCAATGAAAGTCACCACAAATGATTGTAGTGTCAGCTTTATTCTGTATTCTCCACCTATAGAAAATGTATCAAAAATGTAAGATTGGGAAAAAAAAGGATTGCCTTTTTTGAAGCAGTGCATTGTAGAAATGTTTGTTGTGTACACTAATAAATGCAAGGACCTGTTAAATCCCAGGAACCGGTAAATTATGTAAACTTCATTAATATTCAAATTGAAAAAGCATCAACGTAATGTTTTCTGCATCTCTTCAAATATGATGTGGCACATAACAACCCAACTTGCACGGTAAAATGATTGACTAAACAAGATTCAATTTGCATATTAATGAGTGCGATGACAGATTATAATATTTGGGGGGGTTTTTTCCTTCGGGGAACGTCTATAATCTCCAGCATTTTATTTTCCTGAAATAGTGAAGAAAAAATTAAATAGATAACTTTAAGAACAATGAAACTTCATTTTAATCAAATGTTCATAAAAGCCTTTGTAGTGACTTTTTAGTTTCTCTGTGAGGGGAATTCTAAGTTTTTCTATATAATTAATTATATAAAATGATTTGTTTTGCCTAGCTTTTTTTGGAACATTGTTAATGTCAGCGTTTTTGAAATGCTGTTATTTATAGTCCTTGCCTCATACGTGTTTGTCATAGCTTTCTGTGAATGTCTGTCACCGTTGTCTGTCGAAGGTGACACATTTAAACGTAGTGGTAGCTTTATGATACACAGAACCTTTAAGGAAATTATTGCTTTTTTAAATGTCAGACTAGCGCACATAAAATCATTGAAGCTTCACCAATGCTCTATATAAATCCACAAGAACAAGGGGAGTAGCTCAGGGCAGTGGAGAGGAAGGTGCATCATTGCGCATGAAAGGACAGTGAAGACATGAGACACACAGCTCAAAATGCTCCCCTATTGATCTTGTTTAGGGACAATACAATTATCCTACCTAGACTAGCCTACAACACCACAATGCAATGAAAAATCGCATTATTGTTTTCAAGTGAGCATAAAATTGTACTCCAGGCCTTAAACTGCAGTGAACGTGTCATTTGATTAACAGCGCGAAAGCACTGTGATTTGAATGTTTCATTCTATTTGGATCAGTTGTGGGGCTACTCTCGACAGTTTATAATGTCTAGAAAGGCACGGTAGCAGGCCAGTCTGGCTGTATTCATACTTCTGATACTAAAATGCGCTGACTCTTGCGGATTATCATTCTCAAGTCTTTCTTTAATAATGTGGCCACATATGCTCCAGGCCCAGTTATTCAGGAAAGCTTAAGGCACGCTCTGCCTCCTCTCCAATCCGAGTGCCTATTCCTCACGCACATAGAACCGAACGCTTCATTATAGACTAAATATTTGTAATTTAACTTTTAAAATGTATTATCCTTTTTATGTGTGGCATAAACACAATCACTCACAATGTTTTAATCGGATTTTGGTTCTTCAAAAGTCTTCTGTAGGCTACCTGCGCACATTCGTCCAGTCCAATATCATTCCAGCATCCAAACTGTGCACAGGCCATTCAATGAATGGAAAGAGACATCTGTTACAAATCACTAAAAGTTTAATGACATTTAAAGATTGTCAAGCCAAGCCTTCGGTACTGGGTACCATGTAGGGAGGGATGTATTTTCTGTTTGTCGAGATTGACATAGGCTTAGTCTAGTTGAAAACGCAAACCATGATGTTGAAGAGCCCAAAGTTAGTAATCGGTATGCAGTTATGTTTTGCTTATTGGTTGTATGGTGCATTGGCACAGAAACCTGTTGGTGGAAAATGTGTTACATATATTTGATAAATATAGCATCAACATATTGAACACCTGATTTCCCCCTAGCTGATCATTGTCTGCAGCCGGCTCTGATCGTAGTGTAATGAAACAGGCAGGGAGAGTTAGCTCCTCTGTGGTGGTCGGTGAATCCTCAACCTTCTGGCCCGTAACCCTGCGTGGCATCACTGTGCCACAAAAGCATACTGAAGTGACAAAGTCGATATCCACGTTTATAAACACAGGGTCCCTACAGTTATTATTTGTGGTCATAATCATGAATTAATTCAATGAGGGTCGGAAGGTGTGCAATTTATTTTACAGCACTGCAGGGAGGGTGATGTGATCATATTAACCGTCATCCAAAATTCCATTACCTTCACAGCCCTAGATTTGTGTGGTCACAAAAGAAGGTGACAGAGCCATAGATGGGAGGTGTTATAAGTGTTTGTTGCACTGAGTACAGAAACCTCTTTGTTCTGTTGTAGCCATTTAAAGACTGTTTGACACCACAACCTAGATCACTTAAAAATAAGAGATCTTGGCAACACAATACAGTAGATGGAAAGTGTCTCTCAAAACCCATTCACTCATCAGCCATCTGCATTTCTCTTTCCTTCACAGACAATGAAGATGGAGATGGATGTATTTAACCCTTCCCACACTACAGAGCTCCAGTTTCTCAGGTCGCGTGTTCGGGAACTGGAGAAAGAGAAGGTCGAAATGGCAGCTGAAAACCAACGGCTACATAACATGCTAGTGAAGGGTGAGGATGAGTAAAATCAATATACAGTTGAAGTCAGAAGTTAACATACACTTAGGTTGAAGTCATTAAAACTTGTTTTTCAACCACTCCACACATTTCTTGTTAACAAACTATAGTTTTGGCAAGTCAGTTAGGACATCTACTTTGTGCATGACACAAGTCATTTTTCCAACAATTGTTTACAGACAGATTATTTCACTTATAATTCACTGTATCACAATTCCAGTGGGTCAGAAGTTTACAAACACTAAGTTGACTGTGCCTTTAAACAGCTTGGAAAATTCAAGAAAATTATGTCATGGCTTTAGAAGCTTCTGATAGGCTAATTGACATCATTTGAGTCAATTGGAGGTGTATCTGCGGATGTATTTCAAGGCCTTCCTTCAAACTCAGTGCCTCTGCTTGACATCATGGGAAAATAAAAAGAAATCAGCCAAGACCTCAGAAAAAAAATTGTAGACCTCTACAAGTCTGGTTCATCCTTGGGAGCAATTTCCAATCGCCTGACGGTACCACATTCATCTGTACAAAAAATAGTACGCAAGTATAAACACCATGGGACCAATCAACCGTCATACCGCTCAGGAAGGAGACGCGTTCTGTTTCCTAGAGATTAACGTACTTTGGTGCGAAAAGTGCAAATCAATCCCAGAACAACAGCAAAGGACCTTGTGAAGATGCTTGAGGAAACAGGTACAAAAGTATCTATATCCACAGTAAAATGTGTCCTATATCGACATAACCTGAAAGGCCGCTCAGCAAGGAAGAAGCCACTGCTCCAAACCGCCATAAAAACAGCCAGACTACAGTTTGCAACTGCACATGGGGACAAAGATCGTACTTTTTGGAGAAATGTCCTCTGGTCTGATGAAAAAAATATATATAACTGTTTGGCCATAATGACCGTCGTTATGTTTGGAGGAAAAGGGGGAGGCTTGCAAGCCGAAGAACAGCATCCCAACCGTGTAGCACGGTGGCAGCATCTTGTTGTGTAGGTGCTTTGCTACAGGAGGGACTGGTGCACTTCACAAAATAGATGGCATCATGAGGTCGGAAAATTATGTGGATATATTGAAGCAACATCTCAAGACATCAGTTAAAGCTTGGTCGCAAATGCGTCTTCCAAATGGACAATGACCCCAAGCATACTTCCAAAGTTGTGGCAAAATGGCTTAAGGACAACAAAGTCAATGAATTGGAGTGGCCATCAAAGCCCTGACCTCAATCATATAGAAAATAAGTGGGCAGAACTGAAAAAGCATGTGTGAGCAAGGAGGCCTACAAACCTGACTCAGTTACACCAGCTCTGTCAGGAGGAATGGGCCAAAATTCACCCAACTTATTGTGGGAAGCTTGTGGAAGGCTACCCGAAATGTTTGACCCAAGTTAAACAATTTAAAGGCAATGCTACCAAATACTAATTGAGTATATGTAAACTTCTGACCCACTGGGAATATGATGAAAGAAATAAAAGCTGAAATAAATCATTCTCTCTACTATTATTCTGACATTTCACATTCTTAAAATAAAGTGGTGATCCTGACTGACCTAAGACAGTGAATTTTTATTCGGATTAATTGTTAGGAATTGTGAAAAACTAAGTTGAAATGTATTTGGCTAAGGTGTATGTAATCTTCCGACTTCATCTGTAATTGTATAATTCAACTGCTCGGGACTGATCACATTCCCTCATGCATGTTTCTTCTTTCTTTGTGGTGTCATCCCCCAGAGATCCCTGGCCTGCTGTCCACCATGTGGCAGACCTTGGGCCAAGCCAACCAGCCCCCCCACCCTGCAGTGTCCCCACAGGCAGTCTCTACGGCAACAGGGAGGGGCGAGAGCTACACGTACACACACCACCACTCCGTGTCAGGACACTTTGGCCAAGGGTTCAGTTCTCCACTCCATCATCAGCCCATGTCCAACCGCTCAGCTATGACTCAGGACATGAATGAAAGCATGTCCAACTTTGGACCCGAGATGGCCATCAGTGAGCACAGTGTGGACGGAGACTTGGAGCTGAGTGACATCACAGAGAACGACGACCTCCACAGCTCTCTGTGTGGCTCAGCATCCAACCTACCTGTGATGAGGACATGCTCAGAGACACACTGTGTTAATGGGACTGGCCATGTAAGGAAAAATGCTGTTCATTCCAGATAAAGACCTTCCTCCAAAGGTTATGAAGTTCTAAATATGTTTTTAATTCTGACCACATTTGCTCTCTCTCCCTATTGGTTGTGCAGGTTAACCAGGTGGAGGTATACCCGGGTTCCGGTGTCTTCTGTGAAATGCGGTCCTGGCATGCAGCCAATCAGACGCAGTCTCCCACGGCGATGGCGCGCACCCTGTTGCTGGGCGTGTTCGACATGGACACCCTGCTTAACAGCAACCTGCGAGGGGGGAGGAGCCGCAGACCAACGTTCCCCAACCACCGCACCGCCCTGGACCCACACAAGCTCAACGCCATCTATAGTACGTGTATTATTGACACATTCTCTGACCAACAACCTTCAACCACCACGTCATTGTATTTTTCTCCCAAGTGCACTTGATCATTCATTGATAAGTGAAAACAACACACTCACTTTCTCGATCATTAGAAAGATACATAACTGGTACAGTTAAAGTAAAACATGGCTGTTCCTCACTCCTGCGTTGTCCTCCCTCCTCCAATTGTTGTTGTGCTGTCACTCTCTCCCTCCGCAGATGCCACGCTGGCCCGCTTCCCATTGGCCAGGAAGGGGCAAATTGGCACCGGCATCAACTCCAAGCTGTCTGAGATCCGGTTCCGATCCAGGAGAGCCAACCGGGACCCCAGTTATCTATGAAGGACTGTTCCTGCCCAAACGCCAAGTTTATTCAATCAACATTTTTGTTATAGTTTTTTATTTTATTTATCACATTAACTATGTCAGTGTATCAGTGCATGTGCCTGCCAAATGTCTTGCCTATGAATTTTTTCACATTGGCTTTAACATTGTCTTCAGCTAGAGATACTGTGGAGGAGAATGGCAAAATTACTCAAAAGACAGCCTAATGATAGAGGAAGGATTCAAGACCAGTGGAAAAAGGTACAAAAGAACTGGCATTGATGGTTATATCCACCCTCTGTCACCAGCCAACCATTAGCAAACCACACGGGAACAGCCCCCGGGGTATTCTCTCTGACTGATAGAGATGCATAGATCCAGGACTGCTGACCCATGTGTGATCAACCAGTGGAGGAACGGAGGCTTCAGTCATGTCTCACCAGACAGACGCCTCACTGTCGTTGACCTCTACCCACTTAGACCGAGGAGGGGGGGGGGGGTCCAAATGATATTTCTCCATTGATTTCTCTGATCCTAGGCATTAAGCTAACTCCAAAAGCTCCATTACCACCCCGTGGTCCCCTCCTTAACCTCTTCCTCCATCCCTCTTCTTCCCCCTGAGATAAGCATCATGCCTAATGGACCCCAGGTACTCTGAGCCTCCGGGAGGATGACGGCATGAATGAATTCATCTTAACGGACTTAAACAGTGTGTGACTCTCCCCAAGTCCACTATGTCCACAGGGCCCACATGAAGAGACTAGGACTGGAGATGTGGCTTGATGCAGATATTACATATTGGAGAAGATGTAACCGTTGGTAATGAGGAACGGTCAAGTTTGTTATTGTATATCCGGTCATGTCTGACCATTGAATATGGTGCATTAAAAGACTGCAGTTTGTCATTGTCCTTCATATGTTGTCTCTCTAGTCATCTGTGGAAAGGTTAGGTAATTATGCATTAACCACTTGCTTAAAAGCTACTTAGGCCGCATTCACACAGGCAGTCCAATTCTGATATTTTTTCCCATTCATTTTTACCAATCACATCAGATATTTTTCAGAGCTCATCTGATTGGTCAAAAGACTTAATTAGTTAAATAAATATAATTGGGCTGCCTGTCTAAACGCAGCCTTAGTTTTGGGCACATCAAATAGGACATTACTCCTGAAATAAAATGACACAAAAAGAGGATCATAGGCAGTAATTACAATTAGCCACTTGCCATTGATGAATTGAAATATCCACTGAAGTAGCCATATGACCATTTTTAGATGCATTACTCTTAGGCTCTTTCGCTGTGAATAAACAGACCAATGTACAAACAGACCAATTCTGATCTTTTTTTCACTAATTGGTATTTTGACCAATCAAATCTGCTGTGTGAACACAGCTTTTGATCCTCAGGAGCCCCTGAGCTCAATTCAAGTTAAAATTGCATCCATTAATTGAAAATAGCCAATTTATACTTTTCATGAGAACTTTTCAATGCATTAATTGAATATCTCCATCCTAAATCCCTAACCCTAATCCAGTACTGCAGTCCCTCTCCCTAGCCTTGTTCCTAACCATTCCTTCATCCGAGATTACCTGTAAAGCATCTCACGTCTTTATTGAGACAACAACACTGGGTGGGGACTTAGCCCCTCGTGGGCATTTGTCCTGAACCCCATTCCACCCCCTGACAGCATGATAACCCCTATCCTGTTTATTGTGGCCTTTTTATTCTGTCTCGATACAAATTCAATAAAGCTGCATTCCATTCAGCTCCAGGATGTGATGTGAACTTCTGATAGAAAAGATAACCTGAGCTGTCTCCAAAATTCATCCTTGCTTCTAAAATGCCACAGAGTGCTATTAAACCAGGCATCGGCTCATTTGACCCCTCCTCCTTGGCCCAATTAATCATTGAATGACTTATTTTGTTTTTCTTTCTCTCTGTCTGTGCAGCAGCCAGTACTCTCGCCAGTCGAGGAGAGTAGGTGGTTTCAAAAAAGAGAGAAAACAATCAAAATGCCCCTGACAGCGTGTCTAGTCTTGGTCCCTGGCTATGAAATCAATATGGGTTTCTGATGTTTTCATTTATCTGCCGAGAAACAAGACGTGTCCACCGGTCAAAGGGCGGCCGCACAGCGAGACAGGAGACATCATCAATAATCCCTGAATGTCAAGGAAAGGTGAAATAATAAGAAGGAGAGGAAATAATGCAGCCCCTCCTGTGAAAGATATAGGGAACAGACCTACCCCTTACAGTGAGATGTTTACTGGCTAGGTTCTGAGAAGGAGACAGCACTGTATCAGATAGAGACAGGAAGATACACAATATGAAATTCGCTAGCACTGAATAGGCTATGCAGCAGGTACAGCCAGAAGAGAGCCGAGTTCCTCTCTAGGTCTCTTCCTTCTAGGGATTTGTGATAGCCAATGTGCCTCTGGTTCGCTTTTGCTTGCTCTTTCGGGTTAAGGAAGGCAGCGTTAATACTATTAAAGTAAACCCATAGAATAACATATTGAACATCGAATTTTAGGATCTCTTAACTTAATAGAGATCCTATAATTTGATGTTCAATATGATATTACATGGGTTTACTTTAAAAGCACTTTGTGACAACTGCTGATGTAAAGGTGTTACCGATTCCCCTGCCTGTGAGTCTCGTCACTTCCATCCCCCGACGGTGCCAGAGAAACTAGGGGTTTCCCCAAACTGGGTCCCCAAATTCCAAGCAACCTCTGTGACCAGGCCACTGATAGGTTGCTAGGGTCAGGTGGTTGCTAGCGGGCGGACACCTGACAGTCCTCTTGCCTGCTCAGGTCACAGCCACCCCACTCCAAGTGGACATGTCTGATTTAGTGCGTGGACAGAAGTGAGTTGATGTTACTATTGTAACTTGTGTGTTTACTGTTTACAGTTACAATCTGTCTATTGTTAGTTGTTCATAGTAGCTGTGCTATGTGCTATACAGTCCTTTGCTTATGCCACTGATATATGAATTTATACAGACCATATTATTACTGCTCTTGTGCTATTCTATCTGATGACCCATTCATTGTCATGCTAAGTTTATTGTGTACAGTATATTCACTCATCTCTCTTTGTACAGAACCACATCCATCTCATTATGTCCTCTGGAAATAAAGTTCCATCTTATGTCTGACTCTCTATGAGGTTGCCTTATTCCTCCGACCAGGAAAGGTGTCAGCCCAACTGGAGAGCCGCTCTGTTTCAAAGGGGCTTTATAAATGCATACGATTGATTGAATATGATTGTCTACTTGGCATAGCAAAAAGGTCTCTCTTGAGGGTTTCTTGAGGGTCTTGCAAAGTTTTACAGCAGACTATGGCATATTTTCAACAAATCCACCACGCTGATCCCTTGAATGGACTCACTGGACAGACATTTTGAACTTTATGTGAATCGTTGCACCTCCAATAAGTATGATATGTTACATTTGGTATGGTTACTAACGACAGAAGGTTCCTTAAGACAGAAACGATGGGAGGGAGGCTGGTCGGGGAGGATGGGCGAGCGGATATCGTGACCGTCTTGCAGTCCAAAGGTTGCATGTTTGATGCGCATCGGGGACAACTGGAGCATTTTTGCTAACCCTTCCCCGAACATTTATTATAACGTTAACCTAATTCATCTAACCTTTTACGAGAATTCTCCTAACCTTTGTCTTTTTAGTTCTCCTAACCTTTGACGTACATCATCCTAACCTTTGACGTTAGTTCTCCTAACCACCACGTGAATTCTCCCCTTAATTCTCCTTGGTTGTTGTGACGCAACAAGCAACCAGGTCTCTGAGAAAGACGCATAATATCACACGTCACTCAAACCTCCAGGTCACCAGCGTACCAACATTATGCTGCTCAAATGAAAAACCAGCACCAAAGTGCTTTTTAATTATTTAAGATAATACATTACATTTATCACAAGGCCTCACTTTGAGAGACTAATTTTTTATTTTTATTATTATTATTATTTTTTTATGAATAAAGTAGCCACATCAGGTATGCATGTCACAGAATACTTGCTGCAAAGGGATGTTTAATTCCTATTGGAATCCTTGCTGCAAAGGGATGTTTAATTCCTATTGGAATCCTTGCTGCAAAGGGATGTTTAATTCCTATTGGAATCCTTGCTGCAAAGGGATGTTTAATTCCTATTGGAATCCAGCCAGTGGGAATACCCAACCCTTTGAATTTTTATTCACACACAATCTGCATTCAGAATAACTGCCTGTTAGACAAATAAATAAATAAGACTACCTAAACCATCTTAACTGAAACAATCATGTGAGTCCAAGTAACAGATTGGATTAGTTAAGAAAAATGTTTGTTATTTATCTTTGTGTGGTATAAGATTACATAATCTATCAGTGTACATTCAAAAACACAGATATTGAAACAAAAACAAAAACTAACAAATCGAACTGCAATAGAGCATGCTGGGAAATATGATAATGATGGCCGTGGTTTTGCCAGCTAGACCCCTCAAACTCAACTGTGGACCTTGAAGCAAGTTCCACTGCTTGTTTTCATTGTTCCCCTCTAACCAAATTACTCCTTAGACCTGGCACACCAGGTGGGTGCTTTTCATTATCAAGTAAAATAGAAAACCAGGAAGTTCTAGACCTCACAGCGTAAGAGTTGAATACCCCTGAGCAAGAACATGCTGCACCAGCAGGTCACCAGCACCAGCTTGAAATTTAGGCTGGTCAATGCTGTTTTTTTTCAGCAGGTAAGGAACAATTAAATGTAATAACTCATGAAATGTGTGACGGGGAAGTAAGTAGCCGTGCACAACCCATAACAGCAGCCTATCTCCTGTAGCATGAGGCACTAGTCTATCACAGGGCCTTACCCCCAATGTGAGTGCCAAGCAGAGACACATTTTAAAAGTCTTTGGTAAGATTCAGTCAAGGTTCAAACTCCCAACTTTTCAGTCTCAGGTTAGTCACTTTAACCACAAGGCCACTGAATTGGTGTGACCACCAGCCATATTTTCGCTGCTGCTTACTCATTGTGACGTGTTCTTGGAAAATCCTGCAGTGGCTTCCAACAATTTCCCAGCATTCTGATATAGGCCAATTCCTTACACCATAAAGAAAGGGTTTCTATGTGATTCCAATGTTTCCGAGAAAAGGCTTGAGATATAATTTCTTGATTTAAACAAAAAAACATTTCTTTTATTTTCACATAAAGTCCAGGTATGTCACACAGTTCATTTGATGTTGAATGATAAAGGGTGAAATTAAGTGATAAATCCACCAATGAAATAGTGAAAACTGTATCTTAAAGCTGGAATCCTTAATGTGGAAACTGCTACTATCCGTTTGGGATATTACTAGAGGCGTTCTATGTCCGTAGGGGGCACAGGGGCACGTGCCACCTCAGGTTTGTTGTTTAAAATAATATATATATATATATATATATATATATATATATATATATATATATATTATATATATAGGTTATTATATATTATATATATATATTTTTTTTTAAATACTACTAGCCACCTAGCCCTTTGATGAAGCTGGCTTTAAATAGCCCAGATAGGTTCCCAATCTTCCAACCTCATAACTAGCTACCAACTTACTGGGAAAAACTGGTTGAATCAACATTGTTTACACATCATTTCAACAACAAAAAATTATATGTGATGATGTGGAAAACTAACTGGATTGGAAAAAGTAATCAACATAAGGGATGTCTTTTTTTCCAACAAACTCTTAACCTAAATCCAATTAAAAGCTGGAAATTGTTTGTTGATTTCATGTTGAGTTCACGTTAGTTAGTTTGAAAAATGTTCGATTCTCCAACTTCTAGTTTCTCATTTCTAGTTGGACTTCTAGTTGGATCATTTTGAATTTTTCAAAAACCTGAAACAGCTTTTTCCTGCTATCTAGAGCCATAGTCATTATGCTTAATTCTATGTAAACTAAATATGCTTCTCTGCTAAAATCTGGGTAAAAGATTGAAAGGAATGTGAGTCTTATATAGTACATTTAGTTATTGCTTGCTTTTCTAAAGTCTACCAACTTCAGGCAATAAGGCATGCCAGCTACTGTAAAATTGACAAGCTAGCTACTATAGCTTGATTGATAGCCTGAAATGGCTTCTTCCCATTGGGCACTCTGTGCCCCCTCAGATTTTCAGGGTGCATGACGCCACTGGATATTACAATAACAAAGAAGTTACTGCAAACAACTTTTATTTAACTAGGCAAGTCAAATTCTTATTTACAATGACGACCTACCTGGGAACAGTGGGTTAACTGCCTTGTTCATGGGCAGAATGACAGATCTTTATCTTGTCACCTCAGGGATTCAATCCAGCAAACCTTTGGTTACTGGCCCAACAGTCTAACCACCAGGCTACCTGTCGCCCAGTTCAACTGAGGTGCAATCTCAAATTAACCCATTAAATGCCAGTTTATAATAGCAACAATAATACAGATTTCCATACATATAAACAGTTTAAATACATTTCTCTAGCAATAATAAATCAACAGAAATAACTTTAACACATTTTCTTTTTATATAGAAAATAGCTCTAACAAGTGCGCTGTGGACCTTTTACCCATAGTTTCATAACAATAACACTAGTTTCTCCCTCTCATTCAGCAATGTACAATAACACTCAATATTGTAGCTTTCACATTTCTTACTTTTAGAATAGTGCTCTTCAGCACCCTCAATCCCACTGCCCTACCAAAATGTGGGGTCAGAAACCCTGTCACCAGCAGGTGGCGCACTAAGTATGGTGCTTCAGGGGTCAGGAAGAGTACACGGATGGAGAAAGGGTAGGTGAGAGGGCACAGAGAGAGGTAGAGAGGCAGATGAAGGGAGAGAAGAATGTGGGGGAAATCATAATACTGTAATTAATGCCTATTTCTATTTTCTCCTGCAGATATCTTGGATGAAGACATGGAAAAGGCTTTGTTTATGGGTAAGTTTTGGCCTGAAAGAATTATACATTTGTAGAATCCCACTGAGCACAGAAACGTTGAAAAGACTGGTTGATTCAACCACTCTGTGCCCAGAGTGATGTATACTATATATTGGTGGTGTTTAATGGTATAACAATGGTGTGATCTAGTTTCATAAGCATAGTTCAGTTTAGTATGCACAACATCAGATCCCCTCTCTCGCGTACGTAATCTTTGTTTTCCCAGTGGGCCCTTTCATAATTTTATGAATTATGCAATAACCATTTAAGACAATCCACCATAATTTACTTTCAAAATACATTTTGCCAAAGTTGTTCTTCTCCTTCCCATTCAATGCAAGAAAATCTCATTTGCAAGTGTAATAGCATTAAGGTATTCACAGCAATCATTGCTTTATGCTATTAATTATTGAAATAAGGAGTCCCGGGGTTCTTCATTAATGTTTGTCAAGACATCCTAATCATTTCTGCACATAATTATTAATGAGTGGGATGCCTGTGGTTGAAGCACTCCAACTTCACCATGCTGGATCAATTTACTGCCCTAGGGGCTTCTACAATATTGTTATGGAGGTTAAAGAGGGAAGGGGCAATTTAATCCATATAAGATTTGTTTTGACTCTATGAGCAGTAGGTTCCAGATGAATCCGAAATGGAGTCATTGCTGAAAAGAAGTAATTCCTGAGGACCCCGAGCAAGTGATAGAGTGATGATCTGAGAAATGAGGAAAGCTTTGTCCCTGGCCCCTGGATGTGTCCTCAGTCCCAGGCCCGTGTGCACTGTGAAGTGGAGTGGGGGGCTGTGCTCTCCCTCTCCGTGCTTCAGGTCTTTGTCCACTGTCCTTGGCAGCCCTGCAAATGGCCCCAGTCCTCTCTGTGTCATTCAAGGGGGAAAGAATAAGATATTGCCTTTATTAAGCAGGCCTTGTTTTAGGAAGCCGGGCCTTGAGCATGGGGCAGAGATGCTGGGACGAGAGGGGCGTGGTTGATGGGTCTCCCTCTGTTTTACTGTTGGTTACCGTGGAGATTCATATTCAAATGAACCGGGGCTAAAGAGAAAGTAGACTCAATCAAATCGGTGCTCAGCAGTGAAACCCCTTTGCAGCATTTTGGCTAGCTGCAGTGCAAAGCTTTCGTGAGGGTGTAGGTAGTGAGGGGCACCCTTGTCTTGAGGAGAGAGCTGGTAGGCTTTGGCACTTGCCAAAAAAAAGCTAGAATTATTGACTAGAGATGGCTGGTTCACCGGTAGTGCAAGTCCAGTCAGTGCTTTGCCGATAACCATGACAGCTTTATTGGATCCAGACCAACCTCAGGAGCCTGGAGAAGTGACAGACACTGATTCATGTTGGTTTTATGTAGCACAATACCCATTAAATCCCTCCCCAGCATTAATGAGGCAAGGGTATAGCGGTGACATTGAAGGAATGTCCATAGATTATCTCAACAGTGTGTCACAGATATATGAGAAGCAGATCATGACACCGAAGCACACAACCTGTTCTGTCAGTGTGTGTGTGTGTGTGGTGTGCAGCACCTTGAAGTCATGCGATTTCTTTCGCCCTTGTGACCGCTCTCCTGTGTAATGCCCGCTTCTGACAAGGGGTCAGGTTACCTCGTATCCTTCAGAAGTCCAAATCACCCTGCTTCCTCTGACAGAGAGTCAATACAAGCCACAGTCATTTCCTCGGGAGAACATGAGAGCACTAGGCAGGAGGCTGGAGGCAGCTACCGTGCAAATCCACATGTTCATTCTTAGAAAGTGGTCTGGAGGGTCAAATCTGTCCGCAGTTACAAATCATGCCAGTCCACTGAGAAATATCCATAACACCCTGCTTCCAAATCTGAGAAAACAAGGCAGCGTGTAACATTTTCTCGAAGTCTTCCTTTTTCGTTTTTTTATTGTGTGGGTTGTGGTGGGCTACTGTGTGACGGTGGAACACGTTGGAAGGGACCAATGAGATGAGCTGTCTGCCTCTTGGTTTCTTTTCTCCTTGCGACTCTCATTTCAGATACCAATAGGATGAACATTTTAAGCAGCAGCTTGAGTGAGCAACACTAAGCCCCCTCCAAAATAACGATAAGTGAAGACAAAAGCAAACGCTTCAGAGAAAACATTGATCCAGTGTTGGTACACTCACATCAACCCACACACAACACATCAGAAACACTTTACTCTGATGATGATGACACTACAATCCCCCCCCCCCCCCACACAAGATAATAGGCAAATAGTGTCTACTTGAAGCTGGAAAAACAAAACACTATCGGCAGCTGAAAATAGTACTCATAGCTAGTATTAACAGTAATAGTTACAGGGATGGCTGTAGTCATAGTGCTGGAAAAGGAATAGCGGCAGCCCTTTATAAACAAGGGATGTGCTTTAAGCTTGGCATTCCTTAGGGTTCCCATCAAACGTAGAGGTGCGTGTGTGTGTGTGTGTGTGTGTGTGTGTGTGTGTGTGTGTGTGTGTGTGTGTGTGTGTGTGTGTGTGTGTGTGTGTGTGTGTGTGTGTGTGTGTGTGTGTGTGTGTGTGTGTGTGTGTGTGTGTGTGTGTGTGTGTGTGTGTGTGTGTTTCAGTAATACAACTGTCAATAGCTATACAAGGGACAATAATGGAAGCTGTGACCCCCCCCGGAACCCCCTTGCTCTCACAGGCTTTGTGCTTACTTAGGGTCAGTGTCCGTCAGCCGCTGGCTCCTCGGTGGGCTCCTCTTTGAAAAGGTCCAGCACAAGAAGAGAAAGGAAACTCTATTTTTAATGAAGTTGTTTTTGTGATGCGCAAGCTGCTTCCTCCAGTTGATGGACTTTGTTTGTCCCAAAGAAGACTCACAGCCACAGATCCAGAGATGGTTTTGGTGAAGGTGGTGGGGAGATGCTGTGAATGGCTGCCAGTAGTCACAGTAGGCTATTGTCCTAACAGGAGATCTCTCACTCGTCTCTACAACATACCTGGACTTAGATTGGTTAAAAAGGCACTCGCGTCACATTATTCCTCAGTACGTAGTCTCAGCGCCATGTAGATAAGATATGGTGAGATATTGTGAAGGCTGCAGAGTAAAACTGCTCTCTCCCTTGTTTGCACAAGTGATCACACATTCCCCAATCAACACGGGTCATGTTTGATCCGTAACCTTTGTGTTTGGTCCAGAGAGATGGTTAGGATCTGATCCTAGATCAGCCGGACCATCCTAGGTGGATGACGCTACACTGATAGGAACGACGATGATGATTATGAAGACCTACGTCATCGACTCCGGGCAGTTGTGGCACAACCAAATGGAGCGACATTCCATAAGAGATGTCACAATACTATAAGGTGGCAGTATCTTCTGTGGACATTAAGCATCAAATCAAGCTTTATTTACACAACGCATTTAAGACATGGAATGCAACGAATGTGCTTCACACACAAACAACTGTGAAATATTTACTACACAACAAATATAAGAGGATAAAAAAACAAAATAATAATACAGAATGACTAAAAAGGAAAAGCAAAGCTAAAAATGTATGTTTTAAAATCTCTTTTAAATATGTTCACAGTATCGGCCCTCATCAGGTTCTCTGGCTATTCCAGAGGCTGGGGGCATAATAACCAAAGGCTGCCTCTCCATGCCTCTTGGCCCTAGGCTTTGGCATAGTTATAAGGCCAGTTCCAAAGGTCCTGAGGAACCTACTGGGTATATAACTTGCACAATTGATTTAAAAACCAATAGATTAATCATAAAATTATTTTAAAAATTCAACGGTGTAATATGTGTTCTGCATCTGATCTTGGTCAATACCCATGCTGCAGCATTCGGTATGTTTTGCAGTTGACCAATGGCTTTTCCAGACAGGAGAGCATTACAGTAGTCAAACCTGCTTGTAGTAAAAGCATAGTTGAGTCTCTCTGTATCAGTCTGAGAGAGAAACAGCCTCACTGGAGGAAGATGTGAGCCATCCAATTATTTAAATCACTAATACAGTTTAATAATTGATGCGCGGAGCTAAAATCCTCTGGTAACACAGAAATGTAAAGTTGAGTATCGTCTGCATGATGCAGATGACGATCATGATGGAGATTACTATTGTCAAATGTCTCATTTACATAAAAGGGCTACAGACAGCTGTTTCATACATTCCGCCGCATGTGAAATTCCCTGACACTAAATGTTTTTGAATGTGTTGAATTTGTGTTTGTATCCTCGTTAAATAGGGAACCTTTTCAGTGAGATGAAAGTGTAAAGATCCACAGCGGTATCATTGGCGAGGTGAGATTTTGAATCGGCTCACCAGATAGCAAGTGAGGATTTGTTGTCTATCCCTTACAACAACAAAAAAAACACATCAAAAGATTACATCAAAAGAACGTGAAAAGAACACATGGTTTTCAGAGACGTGTGAAAACACATGAACAAAACATTTTGTGTATATATATATATATATACACAGTACCAGTCAAACGGTTGGACACATCCCAATCCTTCAAGTGTTTTTCTTTATTATTACTATTTTCTACATTGTAGAATAATAGTGAAGACAACAAAACGATGAAAGAAGACATATGTAATCATGTAGTAACCTAAAAAGTGTTAAACAAATCAAAATACAGTGCCTTGCGAAAGTATTCGGCCCCCTTGAACTTTGCGACCTTTTGCCACATTTCAGGCTTCAAACATAAAGATATAAAACTGTATTTTTTTGTGAAGAATCAACAACAAGTGGGACACAATCATGATGTGGAACGACATTTATTGGATATTTCAAACTTTTTTAACAAATCAAAAACTGAAAAATTGGGCGTGCAAAATTATTCAGCCCCCTTAACTTAATACTTTGTAGCGCCACCTTTTGCTGCGATTACAGCTGTAAGTCGCTTGGGGTATGTCTCTATCAGTTTTGCACATCGAGAGACTGACATTTTTTCCCATTCCTCCTTGCAAAACAGCTCGAGCTCAGTGAGGTTGGATGGAGAGCATTTGTGAACAGCAGTTTTCAGTTCTTTCCACAGATTCTCGATTGGATTCAGGTCTGGACTTTGACTTGGCCATTCTAACACCTGGATATGTTTATTTTTGAACCATTCCATTGTAGATTTTGCTTTATGTTTTGGATCATTGTCTTGTTGGAAGACAAATCTCCATCCCAGTCTCAGGTCTTTTGCAGACTCCATCAGGTTTTCTTCCAGAATGGTCCTGTATTTGGCTCCATCCATCTTCCCATTAATTTTGCATTGTTGCCAAAAAGTTCAATTTTGGTTTCATCTGACCAGAGCACCTTCTTCCACATGTTTGGTGTGTCTCCCAGGTGGTTTGTGGCAAACTTTAAACAACACTTTTTATGGATATCTTTAAGAAATGGCTTTCTTCTTGCCAATCTTCCATAAAGGCCAGATTTGTGCAATATACGACTTGTTGTCCTATGGACAGAGTCTCCCACCTCAGCTGTAGATCTCTGCAGTTCATCCAGAGTGATCATGGGCCTCTTGGCTGCATCTCTGATCAGTCTTCTCCTTGTATGAGCTGAAAGTTTAGAGGGACGGCCAGGTCTTGGTAGATTTGCAGTGGTCTGATACTCCTTCCATTTCAATATTATCGCTTGCACAGTGCTCCTTGGGATGTTTAAAGCTTGGGAAATCTTTTTGTATCCAAATCCGGCTTTAAACTTCTTCACAACAGTATCTCGGACCTGCCTGGTGTGTTCCTTGTTCTTCATGATGCTCTCTGCGCTTTTAACGGACCTCTGAGACTATCACAGTGCAGGTGCATTTATACGGAGACTTGATTACACACAGGTGGATTGTATTTATCATCATTAGTCATTTAGGTCAACATTGGATCATTCAGAGATCCTCACTGAACTTCTGGAGAGAGTTTGCTGCGCTGAAAGTAAAGAGGCTGAATCATTTTGCACGCCCAATTTTTCAGTTTTTGATTTGTTAAAAAAGTTATCCAATAAATGTCCAATATCCAATAAATGTCGTTCCACTTCATGATTGTGTCCCACTTGTTGTTGATTCTTCACAAAAAAATACAGTTTTATATCTTTATGTTTGAAGCCTGAAATGTGGCAAAAGGTCGCAAAGTTCAAGGGGGCCGAATACTTTCGCAAGGCACTGTATATTAGATTTAGTAGCCACACTTTGCCTTGATGACAGCTTTGCACACTCTTGGCATTCTCTCAACCAGCTTCACCTGGAATGCGTTCCCAACAGTCTTGAAGGAGTTCCCACATATGGTGAGAACTTGTTGGCTGCTTTTCCTTCACTCTGTGGTCCAACTCATCCCAAACCATCTCAATTGGGTTGAAGTCAGGTGATTGTGGAGGCCAGGTCCTCTGATGCAGCACTCCATCACTATCTTCTCAAATAGCCCTTACACAGCCTGTCTGCAATCTGAGGTGCAGTTAACTCTAATGAACTGATCCTCTGCAGCAGAGGTAACTCTGGGTCTTCCTTTCCTGTGGCGGTCCTCATGAGAGCCAGTTTCATCATATAGCTTGATGGTTTTTGCTAATGCACTTGAAGAAACCTTCAAAGTTCTTGAAATGTTCCATATTGACTGACCTTCATGTCTTAAAGTAATGATGGACTGTCGTTTCTCTTTGCTTATTTGAGCTGTTATGGCCATAATATTGACTTGTTATTTTACCAAATAGGGCTATCTTCTGCATACCACCACAACCTTGTCACAGCACAACTGATTGGCTCAAACTCATTAAGAAGGAAAGACATTCCATAAATTAACTTTTAACAATGCACAGCTGTTAATTGACATGCATTCCAGGTGACTACCTCACAAAGCTGGTTGAGAGAATGTCAAGAGTGTGCAAAGCTGTCATCAAGGCAAAGGGTGGCTACTTTGAAGAATATCAAATAGACAATATATTTTGATTTGTTTAACACTTTTTTTGCTACTACATGATTCCATGTGTGTTATTTCATATTTTTGATGTCGTCACTATTATTATACAATGTAGAAAATAGCCAAATAAAGAAAAACCCTTGAATGAGTAGGTGTGTCCAAACTTTTAACGGGTACTGTATATGTCTGTATATGGGGTGGCAGGTAGCCTAGTGGTTAGAGCGTTGGACTAGTAACCGAAAGGTTGCCAGATTGAGTCCCCGAGCTGACAAGGTGAAAATCTGTCGTTCTGCCCCTGAACAACACAGTTAACACACTGTTCCAAGGCCGTCATTGAAAATAAGAATTTGTTCTTAACTGACTTGCCTAGTTAAATAAAGGTCAAATGAAAAAAAATATATATACAGTGGGGCAAAAAA
This sequence comes from Oncorhynchus mykiss, assembly GCF_057628025.1. NCBI lineage: Eukaryota > Metazoa > Chordata > Actinopteri > Salmoniformes > Salmonidae > Oncorhynchus > Oncorhynchus mykiss. The sequence continues at coordinate 7,801,655 of NC_143044.1, forward strand.
GTATTTAGTCAGCCACCAATTGTGCAAGTTCTCCCACTTGAAGATGAGAGAGGCCTGTAATTTTCATCATAGGTACACTTCCACTATGACAGACAAAGTGAGAAAAAAAATCCAGAAAATCACATTGTAGGATTTTTAATTTATTTATTTGCAAATTATGTTGGCTGATACATTGCTATGTTTTCATTTATAAAGCCCTTTTACAAAAAGTCCCACTGAGCCTAACATCTTAACTAAACTTTAGACATACAAGTTACCCACACCCCGTCTCAGGGATTGTTAACTCTAGAAATTCCTTTGGTCTCTACTGAGTTAGGTAAATCAGGTTTAAGTTTTCGTGCATCTTATTTGTGGAACAATCTTCAAAATGTTCTTACAGTTGATGTTTTGGTGCCTTCAGGGCTATTCAGAAAGCTAGTTGAGGACCTTATAACTGATGAATGTGTTTGTTGTTTATGACCGTGTTTTTTTTCCCTGCTTGGATTTTGTATGTATGTTGATGTGTTGTGTGTAATTTCTGTAATTCAAGGCTCATCTGTAAAAGAGACACTGGTCTCAGTATGACTCCCTGATAAAATGAGACACTTCACAAGTCAGACACATGATTCCCAATCAAATCAAATGTTATTGGTCACATACTTACATACTTGTGTTCCTAGCTCCAACAGTGCTGTAGTATCTAACAGTGCAGTTGTATCTAAAAACAATACACACAAATCTAAAATTAAAAGAATGTAATTAAGAAATATATAAATATTAGATTGAGCAATGTTTGAGTGGCATTGACTAAAATACAGTAGAATTGAATACAGTACATACATATGAGATGAGTAAAGTAGTATGTAAACATTATTTAAACATGATTAAAGTGACTAGTGTTCCATTATTAAAGTGCCCAGTGAGTCCAAGTCTTTGTATATAGGGCGGCAGTCTCTAAGGTGCAGGGTTGCGTAACCGGGTGGAAGTCGGCTAGTGATGGTTATTTAACAGTCTAATGGCCTTAAAATAAAAGCTGGTTTTAAGTTTCTCGGTCCCAGCTTTGATGTACCTGTACTGACCTCACTTTCTGGGTGATAGTTAGGTGAACACTCCGTGGCTCAAGTGGTTGATGTCCTTGATGATCTTTTTGACCTTCCTGTGACATCGGGTGCTGTAGGTGTCCTGGAGGGCAGGTAATTTGCCCCTGGTAATGTGTTGGGCAGACCGCACCACCCTCTGTAGAGCCCTTTGGTTGCGGGCGGTGCAGTTGCCATACCAGGTGGTGATACAGGATGCTCTCAATTGTGCATCTGTACATTTTTGTGGGTTTTAAGGGACAAGCCAAATTTCTTTAATATGCTGAGGTTGAAGAGGCGCTGTTGCGCCTTTTTCACCACACTGTCTGTGTGGGTGGACCATTTCAGATCGTCAGTGATGGGTAGGCAGAGGAACTTGAAGCTTACCTACCACCTTCTCCACTGCGGTCCCATCGATGTGCTCCCTTTGCTGTTTCCTGAAGTCCACAAATAGCTCATTTTGTTTGCGTTGAGTGAGAGATTATTTTCCCAGCACCATTCTTCCAGGGCCCTTACCTCATCCCTGTAGGCTGTTTCGCCATTCAGGCCTACTACTGTTGTGTCGGTGATTGCATCGTCTGTGGATCTATTGGGTCAGTGAGTAAATTGAAGTGGGTCTAGGGTGTCAGGTAAGGTAGAGGTGATGTGATCCTTAACTAGCCTCTCAAAGCACTCCATGATGACAGAAGTGAGTGCTACGGGGCGATAGTCATTTAGTTAATTTAGTTCAGTTACCTGAATATGTCCGTAAACACTCCAGCCAGCTAGTCTGCACATGCTCTGAGGACGCGGCTAGGGATGCCGTCTGGGCTGGCAGCCTTGCAAGGATTAACATGCTTAAATGTTAAATGCAGGTTCATTCTAGACAATGCAACAACAGTAAGAAAATATAATAATATGAACATAAAGTAAATGGCTCAGTAGAATAGAATAAACATTTTAGCTTACAGTGCCTTCAGAAAGTATTCATACCCCTTGACTTATTGCACATTTTGTTGTGTTAAAGCTTGAATTAAAAATGTATCAAATATATGTTTTGTCTCACGCAATATACACCTAATACCCCATAATAACAAAGTGAAAACGTGTTTTTAGAAATTTGTACAAATGTTTTGAAAATAATATACAGAAATATCACAAATCACATTTACATACAGTGAAGTGTAAACAACGTGTGAAAACAAATCAAAATATATTTTAAATTTGAGATTCTTCAAAGTAGCCACCCTTTGCCTTGATGACAGCTTTACACACTCTTGGCATTCTCTCAACCAGCTTCTCTTCTCTCAATTAACAGGTGTGCCTTGTTAAAAGTTCATTTGTTTGAATTTCTTTCCTTCTTAATGCGTTTGAGCCAAACAGTTGTGTTATGACAATGTAGGGTTGGTATACAGAAGATAGCCCAATTTGGTAAAAGACCAAGTCTATATTATAGCAACTCAAATAAGCAAAGAGAAACGACAGTCCATCATTACTTTAAGACATGAAGGTCAGTCAACCAGGAAAATTTCAAGAACTTTGAAAGTTTCTTCAAGTGCAGTCGCAAAACCATCAAGCACTATGAGGAAACTCTGCTGCGGAGAATAAGTGTCACGCTCTGACCTCAGTTATCTTTGTTTTCTTTATTATTTGGTTAGGTCAGGGTGTGACAAGGGGTGGTTTGTTAAGTTTTTGTATTGTCTAGGGGTTTTTGTATGTCTAGGGTTTTTCTAGTCTATGTGTTTATATGTTTATGGTTGCCTAGATTGGTTTTTAATCAGAGGCAGCTGTTTATCGTTGTCTCTGATTGGGAACTATATTTAGGTAGCCATATTCCTTGGTTATTTTGTGGGTTGTTATTCTATGTTTAGTTGCCTGTTTGCACTAGTCGTATAGCTTCACGGTTCGTTTTGTTGTTTTGTTCAGTGTTCGTTCTTTCATTAAATAAGTTATGTACACTTACAACGCTGCGCCTTGGTCTCATCAATACGACGAACGTGACAATAAGATACCAGCCTCAGAAATTGCAGCCCAAATATATGTTTTTTTTTTCTTTACTAGGCAAGTCAGTAAAGAAAAAAATCTTATTTTCAATGACGGCCTAGGAACAGTAGGTTAACTGCCTGTTCAGAACGACAGATTTGTACCTTGTCAGCTCGGGGATTTGAACTTGCAACCTTTTGGTTACTAGTCCAACGCTCTAACCACTAGGCTACCCTGCTTCACAGAGTTCAAGTAAGAGACACATTACAACATCAACTGTTCAGAGGTGTCTGCGTGAATAAGGCCTTTATGGTCGAATTCCTGCGAAGAAACCAATACTAAAGCCCACCAATAAGAGGAAGAGACTTGCTTGAGCTAAAAAACACGAGCAATGGACATTAGTCTGGTGGAAATCTGCCCTTTGGTCTGATGAGTCCAAATTTGAGATTTTTGGTTCCAACCGCCGTGTCTTTGTGAGATGATCTCCGTGTGGTTCCCAACGTGGAGCAGGAAGGAGGGGGTGCGATTATGTGGTGACACTGTCTGTGATTTATTTAGAATTCAAAGCACACTTAACCAGCATGGCTACACATCATTCTGCAGCAATACGCCATCCCATCTGGTTTGCACTTACTGGAACTATCATTTGTTTTTCAACAGGACAATGCCCCCAAACACACCTTGAAGGCTGTGCAAGGGCTATTTGACCAAGAAGGAGAGTGATGGAGTGCTGCATCAGATTACCTGGCCTCCACAATCACCCGACCTCAACCCAATTGAGATGGTTTGGGATGAGTTGGACAACAGAGTGAAGGAAAAGCAGCCAACAAGTGCTCGGGACATGTGGGAACTCCTTCAAGACTGTTTTAAAGCATTCCAGGTGAAGCTGGTTGGGAGAAGGCCAAGAGTGTACAAGGCTGTTATCAAAGCAAAGGGTGGCTACTTTGAAGAGTCTCAAATATAAAATATCTTTAGATGTAACAATTCTTTGGTTGTTACGTGATTCCATATGTGTTATTTCATAGTTCAGATGTCTACACTTATTCTACAATTTAGAAAATAAATTGTAAAAGTAAAGAAAACCCCTGAATGAGTAAGTGTGTCCAAACTTTTGACTGGTACTGTAAGTGTTCACACCCCTTTGCTATGACACTCTCTAAGGTGCATCCAATTTATTTTGATCATCCCTGAGATGTCACTACAAGCTTGGCACACCTGTATTTGGGGAGTTTCTGCCATTCTTCTCTACAGATCCTCTCAAGCTCTGTCAGGTTGGATGGGGAGCGTTGCTGCATAGCTATTTTGAGGTCTCTCCAGAGATGTTCGATCGGGTTCAAGTCCGGGCTCTGGCTGGGCCCCTCAAGGACATGGAGACTTGTCCCAAAGCCACTCCTGCGTTGTCTTGGCTGTGTGCTTAGAGTCATTGTCTTGTTAGAAGACACCCCAGTCTGAGGTCCTGAGCGCTCTGGAGCAGGTTTTCATCAAGGATCTCTCTGTACCTTGCTATTCATCTAGTGTCCCAGACTAGTCTCCCAGTACCTACCGCTGAAAAACATCCCCACAGCATTATGCTGCCACCACTATGCTTCACCGTAGAGAGGGTGCCAGGTTTCCTCCAGACGTGACTCTTGACATTCAGACGCTTGGCATTCAGGGCAAAGAGTTCAGTCTTGGTTTCATCAGACCAGAGAGTCTTGTTTCTCATGGTCTGAGAGTCTTTACGTTCCTTTTGGCAAACTCAAACCGGCCTGTCGTGCCTTTTACTAAGGGGGTGCTTCCGTCTGGCCACTCTACCATAAAGACCTGATTTGGTGGAGTGCTGCAGAGATGGTTGTCCTTCTGGAAATTCTCCCATCTCCACAGAGAAACTCTGGAGCTCTGTCACAGTGACCATTGGGTTCTTGGTCACCTCCCTGACCAAGTCCCTTCCCCCCCGATCTCAGTGCTATAGGCGTCACTACAGACCTTGGTTCGATTCCAGGCTGCATTACAACTGGCCATGATTGCGAGTCCCATAGAGCGGTGCACAATTGGCCCAGCATTGTTAGGGTTTGGCCGGGGTAGGCCGTCATTGTAAATAAGAATTTGTTCTTAACTGAGATGCCTAGTTAAATAAAATAATAAATGTCCAATCAATTGAATTTATGACAGGTGGACTCCAATCCAGTTGTAGAAACATCATGGATGATCAGTGGGAACGGGATGCACCTGAGCTCCATTTCGAGCCTCATAGCAAAGGGTCTGAATACTTATGTAAATAAGGTATTTCTGGGGTTATTTTTTTTATACATTTGCAAAAAAATCTAAAAACCTGTTTTCACTTTGTCATTATTGGGTATTGTGCGTAGATTGATGATAATCTTTTTATTTGATCAATTTTAGAACAGGGCTGTAACGTAACAAAATGTGGAACAAGTCAAGGGGTCTGAATACTTTCTGAATGTACTGTATCTGGGTAAGGGTATAATGCAACTTCTAGAGTGTTGAAAGTTTCCAAGAGCCCAGTGGACTCCATCATTGAAAAATTGAAAAAATATGGAACTACCCAGACTCTGCCTAGAGCTGGCAGTCCGACCAAACAGAGCAACCAGGCATGAAGTACATTGGTCAGGGAGGTGACCAAGAACCCATTAACCACTCTGACTGAACTACAGAGCTCCTTGGCTGAGATGGGAGATCCTGCCAGAAGGATTAACAGTCTCTACAGCACGTCACCAATCTGGGATTTATGGGAGAGAGGCAAGACAAAAGCCACTCCTGAGAAAAAGGTACACAACAGTACGCCTGAAGTTTGCAAAAAGGCACACGAAAGACTCTGAGAGCATAAGGCAAAAGATCCAGTGTTCTAATGAGACAGAAATGTAACTGTTTGGCCTGAATGCAAACCACTATATCTGGAGAAAACCAGGCACAGCCATCTAACACCATGCCTACGTGAAGCATGGTGGTGGCAGCATCATGCCATGGGGTTGCTTTTCAGCGGCAGGGACTTGGAGACTGGTAAGGACAGAGGGAACAATGACTGCAGCCAATTACAGGCAAATCCTTGATAAGAACCTGCTTCAGAGTGCAAACCACCTTAGACTGGGGCAAAGATTTATGTACCAACAAGACAATAACCCCAAACAAAGCTGGAATGGCTTCAGAACAAGAATGGGAAAGTCCTTGAACGGCCCAGCCAAAACCCAGACATGAATCCCATTGAAAATCTTTGGAAAGACTTTAAGAATGCTTTTCACCACCACTCCCCATCTAAATTAACAGAGCTTGAGATAATCTGCCAAGAAGAATGGAAGAAAATCCTCAAATCCAGATGTGCAAAGCTGATGCAGTCCCAAGAGGACTCAAAGCTGTAATAGGTGCTTCTACAAAGTATTGACTGAGGGAAGCAAATACTTATTTAAATGAAATATTTCTGCATATAATTTTCAATAAATTTGCAAAAAAATCGAAACATGTTTTCACTGTCATTATGGGGTATTGTGTGTAGATGGGTGAGGAAAAAAATGTTTAATCCATTTTGAATTCAAACTGTAACACAATTAAATGTGGAAAAAGTCAAGGGATATGAATGCTTTCTGAAGGCAAGGAAGTATAACACAGTAAAAACAATTTATCGTCCAATATTTATACATGTTTTGGGGAACGGGGTATTGGGGGGGCAAGTGTTTAAATTATGTAGTATTTATCAATTAGAATAAGAGTTTGGTAGCAGTGTGTGTGTGTGTGTGTGTGTGTGTGTGTGTGTGTGTGTGTGTGTGTGTGTGTGTGTGTGTGGCATGAATGTATGTGTGTGTGTGTGGCATGAATGTGTTTGTGTGTGTGTATGTGTGTATGTCTGTGTGGGTGTGTGCGTGCGTGCGTGAGTGAGTGAGTGCATGTGTGCTAAGGTATGAAGAATCAGAGCAGGTGGTCAGTCCAGTTTAAGTGTTCAGCAGTCTGATGGCTTGTAGATAGAAACTGTCTCTGAGACTGTTGTTATCAGACCTCATGCTCCGATACCGTCTGGCCAACGGTAAGGAAGTGAACAGTTCTTGGCTGGGTTGTGTGGGGTCCTTGATGATGCTGTGTGCCTTCCTCATGGACCGTTTCGAGTAGATGTCCTGGATGTGTGGAAATACAGTCGCGATGATGTACGGATCCATGTTCACCACCTGCTGGAGGGCCTTGAGGTCGTGGACGAATCAATTCCCATACCAGGCCGCGATGCACTCTTGATTGTGTAGTGGTAGTATTTGGAGAGGACCTGGGTGGCATGCCAAACGTCTTCAGCCACCTTAGGAAGTAGAGACGGTGTTGTGCTCTCTTGATGAGTGCTGGTGCTCTTGGTCCATGACAAGTCCTCTGCGATGTGGACTCCGTGGAACTTAAAACTGCTGTCTCTTTCTACTGCAGTCCTGTGAACATGTAATTTCACATGTGAAACTGCAAATTTGTGTTTGTTTTTTTGTAAAGGATGTCAAATGAAGAAAGGCTTATGGCTTGATAAGCTAGGGAGGAATGCCAAACAGTACAATTTTCTCTCAGGCAAATTTATGGTACTCCTCTGCATCATGTGTCACCATTACCGTTCCCATCTAAATTAAACGCATCTACTAAAACAGAGGATTGATGTGGAAAATGGCCGAACTGTGTATACCTTCTGACATTTTCACATTAAGAGAGTACAGATTTGACCATGTAAAAATGACATGATATTTCATGTGATGGTGTTCATTGTAATTGATATGGCAGCAGCATGCTTCTCATTGTATTGCCCACACACACACACACACTCAGCACCATCGGAGACCAAAACAACAGGAGCAGGCAGTCTAAACACGAGCCAGAGATGCTATCAGCATCCCAGACATCACAGCATCAGATGGGGGGAGGGAGGGAGCTGAGGAAGAGTGTGTGGTATGAGAGATTGGTAATCGTGCTTCGACACCTGCATTGCTTTCTGTTTGGGGTTTTAGGCTGGGTTTCTGAGATATCAGCTGATGTAAGAAGGGCTAATATAAATATATTTGATTTGATTTGATTTACTCGTGAGTGATAACTCTGGGGGCATTTTTTAGTGTAGTAATCGAGTCAACCTACAGGAGGAAGCAGCTCTACCCCCAGCTCACAACGAGCAATGAAGGGTGTCCTGTGTAGCTCAGTTGATAGCGCATGGCACTTGTAATGCCAGGTTTGTGGGTTTGATTCCCATGGTGGCACCAGTGTGACAAAAACAAATATGAAAATGTACACACTCACTACTATGAAAAGAGAGGAATACACAGATGTTGTCTCCCTTATGTATGGATTTGTGATAATCACGAGTCCTTTGGGACATGGCGGGCAGAGAAATACAATTAGGTTAATCACGATGATGAAATGGATAGGACACAGAATAGTTTTTCTTCTCACAATCACTACACCTAAAGGCGTCTCTCTCCATGTACAGCTAGGTTAAGATGTAGGTGGTGCACTATTAGCCCCAGAGAGAGAGCGAGACCTGAGATAGACTTCTGATTTCTCCTCCACAATAGAGAAGTCCTCTCCACAACCGTGGCGTGCATGGTCTGCATGTTTTCCCCCACAATGACTATTCATATCCCTCATTGCATAGGAATTCAACTCACTCCATCTGATTAAGGCAAACTTTTCCATCCATTCAGATGCCTAAAGGAGATAGGACAACACTTCATGGGAGAAAGAAGGAGCCCAGTGTGGAAAACCAGGACTTTGCATTTGGAGGCCAGAGTGAAATGGCCATGCTGGGAGTTGTAAAAGGCCAAAAAGAAAATGGCCTGGGGACTGCAGTGAGTTGAAGGCTGTGAGGGAAAGACCTGGATCCAAACCATGTGACAGCACTGTTTGGCCAGCACCAAGGGCTGTTCTCATTCTACGAGATAAGGAGACCAATGCCAGAAACATCATGTGAACAATTGGTGGGATGTGTGGGTGGCTGTTTGCTGCATTTAACCCTAGTGGCCAGTTAGCCAGTTAGGGGAAGACATATAGCACCGCTGAGATACAGTAGTTAAGTGTGACATGAGTGCTGCTGTGGTGGAGAATTTCCAAACATAACTTGCTTTACATTGCTTTAGTGTGGAGCCTATAGCCCAAACAGGCACCGTTTAGATAACACACGTGCACACACACGCATGCATATACGTACACACACACACCCTACGCAGGAACCCAGCGAACCATTATTCTGCTGATTACACCATACATGGCTGCTCATACACTGTAGCCCTGAGCAAATGAGCCGACCAGTTAGATGTTGTCAGTGCAAGAGCAGTTCCTTCTATGGTACTAGTGAGAGGTTTTCACTGGTAGGCATTGCAACCCAGTACTGGGAATTGTGTTGAGGTATATTAATCACAGTGCTGATCTATGCGAAAAATAAGTGGCCCACGTTGACCTGGTTTAGGTATGTTTTGTTGATTTTTCAGTGGCCTGGATATGTATCAGTCCACAAAGCGTGGGCCCTGTCCTCTGTTCACAAGCCATTCAGCTGTCAGCACACATTAGACCAGAGCTTCATCATAGAGTCCTGAGCAGGCGCTCTGATTCCCTCTGATGTTCCCCGGCTAACCAAATCAAGTCTATCTCTCGCAAAGGTAAAATGTAATTACGTTTTTTTTTTTTCATCTTTGATTGTTGTTGCTGTTCATTTAAATGACAATGATCTATGTTTGCTGCAACACTGACAACAGATACACATATTCCCTTGAGCCAGCTAATATGGCTTTCCATCAACTATGGCTATTCACATCACTCACAGTTGGATAGGAAAATAATCACTGCACTTGCACAAACACATATGTATACAAAAACACCCACTCACATGCACATTCACAAATATACAGATTTCCACAGGTATAGGTATAAACAAACACAGGAAGACAGACAGGCAGTTTTATTTTCTCAAGAAAACATAAAATCTTTGATCCTGTATATTGTGATTTGTCTATCTTTCGGTTTAGCACTCCAACACGCTGTGTCACAGCCCTCCCCATAGCACTAGGGGGCTCAGAGTTTGCCTGCTGCCTTTGAACAATCTCATTGCCTGAGGCGGGTCACAACACTGTATATTCAGAGGAGGTTGTGAACAACTTTGAGAAAATTCTGACTGCTCCTGGAGAGAGCGCATACTTTTTAAAGTATGTCAGTTATAAAACCTCTTAAGGATCCGACACTTTTTTTCAATTTTCGCCTAGAATGACATACCCAAATCTAACTGCCTGTAGCTCAGGACCTGAAGCAAGGATATGCATATTCTTGATACCATTTGAAATGAAACACTTTGAAGTTTGTGGAAATGTGAAATTAATGTAGGAGAATGTAACACATTAGATCTGGTTAAAGATAATACAAATAAAAAAAATATGCTTTTTTTATACCATCTTTGAAATGCAAGAGAAAGGCCATAATGATTATTCCAGCCCAAGCGCAATTTAGATTTTGGCCACTATGTGGCAGCAGTGTATGTGCAAAGTTTAAGACTGATCCAATGAACCATTGCATTCTGTTCAAAATGTTGTATCAAGACTGCCCAAATGTGCCTAATTGGTTTATTAATACATTTTCAAGTTCATAATTGTGCAGTCTCCTCAAACAATAGCATGGTATTCTTTTAATGTAATTTGGACAGTGCATTTAGATTAACAAGAATTTAAGCTTTCTGCCCATATCAGATATATCTATGTCCTGGGTCCTCGTGCGGGGGGGGGGGGAACACACACCGATCCCGTAGGCTAGGATAAACACACTTAGTATGGCTTATTTATGTGACGGTACTAATTTCTCAAACATGTTATACAGTACCTCAGCGGATGGTGTGGATGCTGCCTGGTTTTGTAGATCAAATCAATGATCCTTGATGAGTCACAGCCTGGTGTGTAATTATTAATGAATTACCTCATGAGGTTTATGTGACTCTACTGACCCATCGATACAGTGTTTGACAGTTGGTACACTGAGCTCAGGGTTTACATGATACATAGACAGTAGATGTACGCCTTTTGAGTGCTAATAATAGAATGACATACTGTATAGAATCTATGTAATATAGTAATTTTATAGGATACATGTTGGGCTAATGATATAGAAGTAGGAAGAAAAGGCAAACTCCAAACCTCAGCCATCAGCCCCACCACATGTATCAGTGTCTCATCAATCATAATATAAGGCCCACCATTACTTTGTATTAATGGAGAGAAAAATATGTAGGATGTGCTGACAGGGTTGGTTGTGTTTCCACATTCCACTGCAGAAATATGTGTTCAATGTTTATGTATTCCGATTGGTTGGTTCAATGAAGATGCCAATGAAATGTAATGGCTATGCTTTCAGATGCAATGTCAATTCTTCCCAGCCTGGTATGGATATGCAAGCGGTAGGTCACGTTCTGAAAGCCCATTCTATTTACAATGTGTACAAGTTCACAAATGTACGTTTGATGTTATTGCTGTACGAGTGAGTTAACGAGCATGTTCTAAATGTAATGGTCGCATTAGATCGCTGCTAATACACAGTTAGCTGCTTTTATACAGGCAGTCCGATTCTGATATTTTTCCACTAAAGCCCCATTTCCACTGGCACTTAAAATTCGAGCTGGCTGGAATGGAATTCTCAAATTCGAGCTGGGTTGAGGGAAACATGGGCCAGCGCAGCCCAGTTTCACTACCGGTGCCAGCTCCATTAGAATTCAGGCTGGTGACGCCGTTACTATGCAACCACCAAACTGGTCACTGCTTGATTCTGACACAATGTTTAACTAGCTCGTCTGGGCTTGTTGCTGTTAGCTAGCACATGGACAAGAAGCACTGCAGTAGTCAAACATGACACAAATTACCACCATAGCTGGATCCTTCATTCATTTTTGCACTAAACTTTTATGAGAACAGTCATCCCTCAAATGCTAGCTACCTAACGTTAGCTAGCAGGAATTTTAGCTGGCCTGTTAAGCTAGCTAACATCAGCAAGCTAAATACATGGCTCCGAGTCTGGCTGGCACTGGCAGGAGTATTGAGTAATGTTAGTTACAGCATGATGAGGGTGAATTAAATTGTTAAACATTTTTGCTTGGCTAGCTTGTAACATTAGCGCAGTCACATATTGCCTACCTAGCACCATTACATCATTTATAATATCTGGAGGCAGTGGTAACGCAATTTGAGCTAGTCCACCAAGGCCAGCCCAATCCAGTGTTGCCAACTCCTCAGTAAGGAAAGTAGCTATTGGCTGTCCTAAAAGTCGCCAAATGACGTCATCGCCTAATTTGCATAATTGGCCATGTGCATGTAATTGTGATGGACGCTGTAGGAGAGAGGAATAATGTTGTGGGGGAGAAAAAACACCCTAAATATGTTTAGAACTACAAATGAACTTTTTCTGTCGATTCTTGTTGTTTTTTATGTCACAATTCCAACCCTCCTCCTTTGACCGGCAAAAGTGACCCAAAAGAGACACTGGCGGAGTTACTCAGTTTTTTATTTTATTTTTGTTTTTTTGTTTAGTTTTCTTAATTTGGTTTGGTTTTTAGCCTTATGGTCCACTTAGGAGCCTACAACAAGTCACAGTAAAACATTAACATTTTAACCATAACATTTTTTTGTATACAATCTACATTAACAATCTAAATGGATCAAAAAAAGACAATAAAAAAACTGTCAATGGCAATGTGAGAAAATTCTAGTAACTAGTCTGGCCCTAATTCAGCTTAAAATATATATATATATATGTAAGCCAGGGTGGGATCAGCCAGCGGCGGCTTCCCGCATGCGCGATTCATTTGCAGTCTGGACTCGTAGGGGTGAACATCTCCTGCTCTGACTGCAGCTGGGAGGGACTGCTGCGTGAGGACTGGGCCGCCTGTGAGTGCTTTGGGACTGGGTGGGGCCGACGGCTGCACCCGCTGCTCGTTGAGAAGAGTAGGAACTCTTAAAATCAATGGGGTGGAAATAGTACTGAAATGTCCTTATCAAGTAGAATAGTGTTACTTGCATACAATTTTACTCAAGTAGAAGTAAAATTACTGACTTTGTACTCAGAAAAGCTACTCAATCACAATACATCTGTAAATAAGAATTTGTTCTTAACTTGTTATGGCTGGGGGCAGTATTGAGTAGCTTGGATGAATAAGGTGCCCAGAGTAAACTGTCTTCTACTCAGGCCCAGTTGCTATATATGCATAGTATTAGTAGATTTGGATAGAAAACACTCTGAAGTTTCTAAAACTGTTTGAATGATGTCTGTGAGTATAACAGAACTCATATGGCAGGCAAAAACCCGAGAAAGAATTCAACCAGGAAGTGGGAAATCTGAGGTTTGTAGTTTTTCAACCCATTCCCTATCAAATGCACAGTGTCTATGGGGTCAAATTGCACTTCCTAAGGCTTCCACTAGATGTCAACAGTCTTTAGCACCTTGTTTGATGCTACTGTGAAGTGGGGGCGAATGAGAGGGGAATGAGTCAGAGAGGTCTGCCAGAGAGCCATGAGCTGGCCATGCACGTTCACGTGAGAGTTAGCTTGAGTTCCATTGCACTTCTGAAGACAAAGGAATTCTCCGGTTGGAACATTATTGAAGATTTATGTTAAAAACATCCTAAAGATTGATTCTATACATCGTTTGACATGTTTCTATGGACTGTAAACAGAACTTTTTGACTTTTCGTCTGCTCCTAGTGATCACACGTCATGAATTTGGATTACTGGGCTAAACGCGCAAACAAAAAGGAGGTATTTGGACATAAATGATGGACATTACGAACAAAACAAACATTTATTGTGGAACTGGGATTCCTTGGAGTGCATTCTGATCATAGATCAAAGGTAAGTGAATATTTATAATGCTATTTCTGACTTCTGTTGACTACACAACATGGCGGATACGTGTTTGGGTTGTTTTGGTCTCTGAGCGCTGTACTCAGATTATAGCATGGTGTGCTTTTTTGGTAAAGCTTTTTTGAAATCTGACACAGAGGTTGCATTAAGGAGAAGTGTATCTATAATTCCGTGCATGATAGTTGTATCTTTTATCAATGTTTATTATGAGTATTTCTGTAAATTGATGTGGCTCTCTGCAAAATCACCGGATGTTTTGGAACTACTGAATGTAACGCGCCAATGTATACTGAGATTTTTTTATATAAATATGAACTTTATCGAACAAAACATACATGTATTGTGTAACATGAAGTCCTATGAGTGTCATCTGATGAAGATCATCAAAGGTGATTAATTTATCTCTATTTCTGATTTTTGTGACTCTTCTCGTAGGCTAGAAAAACGGCTGTTTTTCTGTGACTTAGCTCTGACCTAACATAATCGTTTGGTTTGCTTTCATCGTAAAGCCTTTTTGAAATCGGACACTGTGGTGGGATTAACAAGAAGTGTATCTCTAAAATTGTGTAAAATACTTGTATGTTTGAGGAATTTTAATTATGGGATTTCTGTTGTTTTGAATTTGGCCCCCTGCACTTTCACTGGCTGTTGTCATATCGATCCCGACTCCTAATTGGTTCATGGTGTTTCGACCAGGAGTTTTTAAAATTCCTTTTTTATTTTTTATTTAACTAGGCAAGTCAGTTAAGAACAAATTCTTATTTACGATGACGGCCTACCCCGGCCACCCTAACGACACTGGGCCAATTGTAAAAATGTTCACGTATTACATTTAGAGTTAACATGTTAACACCACCTTTTCACATATGAGAAGAAAAACATGTTTTCACCTCACGTGAATTGCAGTCGCACATGTTAAATTTGTGGTTTCACGTGAAAAACTTTCACAAGGGAAATTTGATATCTCACATTCACATGTGGAATTGTAAAGTTCCTGTGATCACATGTGAAAATCTAATTTACAGTTTCACATGTAAGAAAACGCCACGTGAAAATCGAACATTCACATGTGGAATTGCAAGTTCACATGTGGCAGTGAAATAGTGTTATTCTCTTCAGATGTGAAAAGGGGGCGGTAACATGTTGGGGTAGCAATGTTTCCACATATGCCAGCAGCATTCCACCCTGCATACCACTGCTGGCTTGCTTCTGAAGCTAAGCAGTGTTGTCCTGGTCAGTCCCTGGATGGGAGACCAGATGCTGCTGGAAGTGGTGTTGGAGGGCCAGTAGGAGGCACTCTTTCCTCTGGTCAAAAAAAAATATCCCAATACCCCAGGGCAGTGATTGGGGACATTGCCCTGTGTAGGGTGCCGTCTTTCGGATGGGACGTTAAATGGGTGTCCTGACTCTCTGAGGTCATTAAAGATCCCATGGCACTTATCGTAAGAGTAGGCGTGTTAACCCCGGTGTCCTGGCTAAAATCCCAATCTGACCCTCAAACCATCACGGCCACCTAATAATCCCCAGTTTACAATTGGCTCATTCATCCCCCTCCTCTCCCCTGTAACTATTCCCCAGGTCGTTGCTGCAAATGAGAATGTGTTCTCAGTCAACTTACCTGGTAAAATAACGGATAAATAAAATAAATATGGAATTGCACATTTTGTAATTCCATTCTATAAAAAGCTAATTTAGCCTACCTGAATATAATAATCAAAGTATGTTATAAATAATGATTTCTTCATAAGTTGTTCTCTAACCGATGGAACAACAGTGAAAAGAACAGAAAAGCTAGAGCTCCGTGTCTCCTTATTTATCCTTTTAAACATGTAAAAGGTATTGCTGTCAGAGGTAATCAGTTAACTGAATTAAACTTTTTAAATGGTTTTTTTAACTGAGTTTTAAAAAATTATTGCATTGTCTGAAAGTGTTCAAAATGCATTAAAAACATCCTAAACATCCTACAGCTAATAACAACAATGAAATGTCAAAACAAGTTGACATTGATGTTAAAGTGTGCTTTATCAATTGACCTTATATTGCTAAACATTACTTTGGACTAAATCACAATGGCAATATTCTTGTATTGTTTTTTGTATAAATAAAAATCTTGAATCACAGCTCAATTTGAGCAATTTTAATAAAGTGAATAGTCAATATTCTGAGATTGAGAGAAATTGATAACAAATACACCTTGGAAAAGTGTTGGCACATTTGGTCTAATGTTTAGCTTCTCCCCTGGGAGACCTGGGTTCTAATCCTGCCAGTTACAACAGCACACCTGAAATGTTGGGAAAATATGTGTCATGTGAAAAATCCATGTGAAACCACCTCTGAATTTCATTTTCACGTTTAATTTTTCATTAGATTTGTTCAAATGTGAAAAATGTTTGTGACAAATCCATGTGAAACCTCATGTGGAATATATATATATATTTTACATAACATTTCTCACGTGATTTGTTCATACATGTGTTCATCCATTTTATTTAAAACATTTTATTTTACCTTTATTTAACTAGGCAAGTCAGTTCAGAAAAAAATATTATTTACAATGACGGCCGACCCCAGCCAAACCCGGACAACGCTGGGCCAATTCTGCGCCTCCCTATGGGACTCCCAATCACGGCGAGATGTGATGCAGCCTACATGTGTCCGAAAACCATGTTGTTGTTTTTCACACATGTTTTTTTCAACATATTTTTTCATGTTTTTTTAATAAGGGCCATGGCCCTCTCAATCAATCACAATGAAAGCCTGCACCCACTTTCCCTCTTTCAATGCCCCTGCCACTGTCCCCAGTAAACCATTTTATAGAGGGAGAACGAGAGAGTGAAGGAGAGGGAAGGAGGGATGGACCCAGGAGGAAACAGAAGAAACAGACCCAATTATTCCTAGCAAGGACACCACCTCTGTCTGTGTAGGGAGGAGTTTTCTTCCCCCCTTCTCTCCCTCTCAATGTATTTTATAGTGTATCTATCACAGTCTTTAGAAAGGGTTGGGCCTCTGATTTCCCATCACCCAGAATGCTCCTTGTGTGTCGCAGTGTTTCCCTAATCTGTCTTTTATCTGTGACTTTCAAGCAGCAGTGTTTTCAAAGTCACCAGGATACAGATGCTCGAGTGTAGCCAACTGTTACATTGACTACTGTGGTGATGGTAGGATACAGCAGTGCACCCATGAGAATTGCACTTAATCCAGACTGCTCCTGCAGAAAGTCACTTTCAAATGGAAGCATGTAAAATGCAGGTTGAAGATATTCCTCAGATATGGAACTTCAATCAAAGTGCAACTGTTTCTCCTTCCACGGTTACACACGCCGTTGCGTAATAATGGAATTTGTTGTCATGCCCTGACCTTAGAGAGCTGTTTAATATCTCTATTTGGTTAGGTCAGGGTGTGATGTGGGGTGGGCATTCTATTTTTTGTTTTCTATGTTTTGCTCGGGTATGGTTCTCAATCAGGGACAGCTGTCTATCGTTGTCTCTGATTGGGAATCATACTTAGGTAGCTCTTTTTCCCCTCCTTCAGTGTGGGTAGTTGACGTTTGTTAGTGGCACTATAGCCCTTTAAGCGTCATGGTTGTGACTTCGTTTGTTGGTGACATTTACTCAAATAAAAGAAAATGTACGCTGACCACGCTGCAGTTTGGTCCACTTCTTTTGACGGCCGTGACAATTTGATTGTACTAGGCAAGTCAGTTAAGAACAAATTCTTATTTACAATGACAGCCTACACCAGCCAAACCCAGGCAACACTGGGCCAATTGTGCACCACCACCCTGATCACAGCCAGTTGTCATACAGCCTGGATTTGAACCAGCATGTTTGTAGTGACACCTCAAGCAGTGAGATGCAGTGCCTTAAGACCGCTGCGCAACTCGGGAGCCCAACATGAATCCAGGTGCATATGTACTCTTTAAATCAATATGTTTGCAGATTCACAACAATCAACACATTTCCCTTCCATGAAAACGGATATACCGTACCACATTTGTTAAAAGCAGAATCCATACTTTTTCTGGTACAGTACAAATAGAGGAAAAAACGTACAATAGCATGAACTCTCCTAGAGAGACTGTCCTGTGTATCCTCCAACAGCACAAAGGAGAAAAGCGATAAGAAAAAGCCAAGCCTCAGGCACATCAGCAGGGATTCCTAATAAGAAATATAGATTTTCCTGTTTTCTTTAAATGGGGCTGAACCGCTGGCTGTGAGAAACACGCAGTAACACTTTAGTGGTTTGTGCAATGATCTGGACACTACACATGGTGTGAGGCTGAGGGATTAGTCTAGTAAAAGTGGGAGACGGAAGAGGGGGGATTTTTAGAAAGTCTAGAGGTGTGTGTGTATATGTGAGAGACGGAGAGTGGTAGAGAGACAGAGAGAGTTTTGTACATTGGAGGCATTTACATAAATAAGAGTTAAGGGGAGGTCTTAGTTTTGCTTTCTAATACACAATGTTCTGCCATAATTGGAGCAAGACTGCTGTACAAAACAAATAATGTAGTGAATCTAGTGATAGCCTAAGGTGAGTGTCTGACAGTGGAAGAGACACCTCGAAAGTATAAGAGAAACAGAAAGGAAACAGAGACAGAGGAAAGGAGACAGAAACAGAGAGAAGGAGCCAGAAACAGAGGAGACAGAAACAGCGGAGACAGAAACAGAGGAGACAGAAGGAGACAGATGTGTGGATGGGAAGAAGTCAGAAGTATCACTTTGCTGACTCTAACTGTCCTTCTGTCCTTTGACTGGGCCAGTGAAACATTGTTTTGTCTCCTGACCTTGCCTTCACCACCATTCGATCCTTCAGGACAATGTGACACTTGTTCCTGGAATGCATGGGCACTGGAAAAAGATGCCTTTGTCAGGAGAGAATGAGAAGACAATGCCCGCCACACCCACTGATACCCACACCAGGCCGGTCAGGCACTCTCTGGGGCAGATGATAATGCCCCCCTACCTTCCTTCCTTCATCCATCCATCCTTCCATCCCTCCCACCCTCCGTTCTGAGGGATAAGACACTGTTGTCCCATGGTTAGGCCGTTTAGCGGACACTTGGACAAATTGTTCCCATTCTGGGGAATGTGGTGGGAGGTATGGCCCTTGAGGTGTAGCTTACGCAATGGCTGCACATACTTCATCCCAAACTGCTACAGTACAATGGAGCCCACAGTCTGCTCAAGTAGCTTTAAAAAGGGTGAGCCGTCCCATAACAAGTGGCAGAATGTCAACAATGTGACTGTTAACAAAGAGAAAGATATACTGTATGTTTGCCACCCGAGTAGTGCGGGATTTCTTCAGAAGGCAAGAGTGGGACGTTTTTACTCAAAACAAGGCCTGTCCCAGAGGCTTCCCACATATTTTTTAACACACACACACACGGCCACTTTCTCCATTTAGTCAGAGACATTCATCCCATTGTGCGATGGCAGTTAGAATGGTGGGGTTGTTGGGTTCTGAATCAGATGGCAAGCATAAGTGAGGGATTGTATGCCTGAGACCAAGGTGGCTCTGTCCCTCGGTTCCACTGGTGAGCTGGTACTGAAATGTGGACACACACAGCAGGCCCCTGACAATGCCCTACACTCCCCCCCTCTCTGTCACTCCATGGTCTGCTTCTCTAAAAGGACTTCAATGAGGTGTGTGTGTGTGTGTGTGTGTGTGTGTGTGTGTGTGTGTGTGTGTGTGTGTGTGTGTGTGTGTGTGTGTGTGTGTGTGTGACCACTGGATTGATGAGCATCTGCCTCTGTATCTCTGTTCTCTCTCTGTCACCTACTGTGTCTCTATCAGAGCCAAAGCATATGGCTTCATCTCTCTGCTCCTGTGTGTGTAAGTGTGTTTGCGTGCGCGCGCGCGCAACATAAGGTATGTATTTATGTGTATGCGTGTGTACACGAGCTCACGTTTATCTGTTTCCCCTCACATCTTTATGAGAGATGCCATACAATGCCACATAAAACATTGTTCTGATGACATTTCTTTTCAACTATACACATTAGCTCTTGTGTCCTTTCCTGGACTTGGCAGAGCGTTGCGACCGAAAACAAATTAAAACTGTCCAATTGGCTGGCTTCATGTTTGCACCTGCACACCTGTGGCCAGGCGGCCGTCATGCTCTCCGTCTCCCGGGGCGATGGCGAGAGAGGAAACATAATGCACTTCAGACGCTTTTATCAAACCCTTTCACACAAACTCATCCCCAGATCTCCTAACGTCCTGGAAAAGTGTTCATGTGTTTTTCTAGTTAATTAACCACTTCAATTAGACCTGTGTAGCCGTGAGGGAGAGAGAGAGATGGCAAAAGCAAGAATTTGAATTTCTGTGTGCTCGTCTTCTGTACATGGTAGGGAGCAGGGTTGATGGCACACACGGGAACAATAGAAGCATATTGAGAAGAATGGAGTACAGTCTTGTAATTCTGTGTTTTAATAAATTACTACAGCATCTCCACGGTTCCTGTTGCTATCGGGGCAACTCTCTCTCACTCACACAAGATTTCTGCTCTTTCTTACCTTGTATCTACTGTATACGATGCCGGTAAATTACGGAGCCGAAGGAAGGACTTCTCTCCACGTCTGTCTATTTCCCTACCTCCAACGTCTGTGACGTGTCACTGTAAGACGCAGTGAGCCCAACAGAACCATGCCCATCCATTCCTCCCTTTCATTTCCCCTGTCTGGCCACATCATGTCACATCTCCCTCCAGATCGTCTAGGCTGTTCAACGCTGGTGTCAGAGGAAGAGGAAGAGGAAGAGTTTATGCACGCTGGCCCTGCACTCCAATTTCACCCCAGATTGGTGTTGATCGATCGGCAGACTTCAAAAGCGTCCCAGTCGGCTCTTTCCGATAGCCACTCACACAAGGATCAGAATTCCACCTCTAATAATAGGGAGCGACAGAGGGAGAGAAAAAAGAAGACACAATCGTTTAGACTCAGAGCCACCTTCATATACAAACCTGTGTTCACATTTACGCTTTCTATTCTATGTCACGTAGGATTATCCGACAGTTCAGGAAGCATTGACCGTCTTTGAGGAGGTTGAAATAGAATAGAAGAAGTGGGTCATCTGTAGGCAATTTGTAAGTGAAAGAGTTCTGATCATTTCCCTCCAGCCCTTCAGGCCACCATCCTAGGTGATGTGACTGCTCCAGACCTCCCTGACTACCCGTGCTCTCTCTCAGTGCACGTCCATGATGAAGGCTTTTGTGACATTCCAGCGTTTGACTGTGATGGAGTTGGAGTGGTGCTCGGAGATTCGTGGGGTGGCGCACAGAGCAGACCATGTAGTCCGTGGGGTTGTTGATGTGTCGACCTGGGTTAGAAGTCCAACGATGCCCAAATTGAATTGATCAACATTGGATCTGGAGGGCGGTTTGGTTTGGTGGTCAGTTAGTAGCCTAACCTGGTCACGGACGTTTAGAACGTAACCACAGGTGGGAGGAGGAGTACTGTTGTGAATGCCAGCAGGCCTCTCTGGACCATAATGACATGGGTACATTTGTAGTCGTACTCATCACGGATAGCATGTTAACATTTCCATGCGAGCCAACCCATCGAAGTGTAAGTGGTGAGTGAGCAGAGGATGTACCGTATGATCATCAACACGCTCATTGGGAATACTAGCAGCACAATGCCAGATGACACGGGCTTGGTATTCTTGGTGTCATGACGATACGTGAAACCTCCTCGTGACCCTGGAGACTGATTTGAAACATTCCCAACTGTTGCTGTAACTGAAACGCAGCACATTACTGTGTAAGACCAGTTTAGTATGTCTGTTTTAAGTTTGTCCCCTGAAAACAACAAACAGATGTTCTTATTGGACAAGTTTCAGGTAGTCCCCTATCGGTTCAGTCCATTTGCTTCTGTTTCATTCCTAGTGAATACGACCCAGACGATGTTCAACATTTTCAGACTCATCTTTGAATGTTAGTCTGCTGCAATAATGAGGTGTAGCCTATGATCGTCAATGCAGGCATAGCTCTGACAACAACCTCTTCAGAGAGCCAGGGTTCGTTGTCAAAAGCACGAGGGCCTTTCAGAGTGCCGCTTCAATTAAACCTCCTCACCACTCCCAACCACCTGACACTGGGAGTCAGAGAGGTTTCATTAGTAATGTGATCAAATAATTTCACATAGTCTTAAAAGCCAGATCCCTCTGGGAGGGCTGACCTCGTGCTTTATTTCATTGTCATTAATGTCATTACCCACTGCACTCTTAAAAGAAGGGTTCCAAAGGGGTTCTTTGCAGAGGGATAGGGTTCTACCAAGAACTGTTTTGATCAGAATAACTATTTTTTGGGAAGACAAGGGTTCTTTGTAAGGCAAAGGGTTCTACCTAGAACCTAAAACATCCTAAGAACAGTTTTTGGAAGAAAGTGTTTTTTAATGATTCTTTGGAAGGCAAGAAATGTTCTATATAGAGCCATATATAATATTTCCCAGCATGCTCCATTGCAGGAAAGTTTTAAGAATAGTTTGTTTTACTGTAATATCTGTTGTTTTTGCATTGATTGATTAATACATTAATGCTACATAAAGATAAATAACATGCAGTTTTCAAAATAACATCAATTTTTATAAACTGTTAGTAATTTGATTTTTTTGCACCCATTACTGAGATGGTTTTTCCAGTTTAGATGATTTATTCAATCTTGCCTACACTGGCAGTCATTCTGAATGCAGGTTGTGGGTGACTAACAATTCCACTTGTTGGATATCCAAACTCTGGCTGGCTTCCAATAGGAATTATACATCACTTTGCAAGCCAGCATATTGTGACTTGTAGGCCTGATGTGGCCTGTGAACCAGGAGATTCCTAACACCACTGTGTTAGGGTATAACAACGCCCTCAAAGAAAGGCCTTTATGATATATGTAATGTATTGTCATAAATAATGCAATTTTAAAGGCTAGTAAGGCTGGTGGAACTGTCCATAGAAGGTTCTAGGAAGAACCCTCCAAAGATAAAAGGGTTCTCGGTAGAACCCTTCATAGACGGTTCTAGGAAGAATCTTTAGATTATAAAATGGTTCTTGGTAGAACCCTTTATATAGGGTTTTAAGCAGAAACCTTCATAGAGGGCCATATACAGGGGGTTCTTTCAAGAGCCCTACGTAAAGGGTTCTAGATAGAATCCTCTGCAAAGGGTTCTACCCAGCACCAAAAAGTAGTTTCCCTATGGGGACAAACCGAAGAACCCTGTATGGTTCTACTTAGTACAGTTTTTTCTAAGAGTGTGGGCAAAAACTGGATAAATCAACATTGTTTCAATGTCATTTGTCAACGTATTGTGAATCTACATGGAAAATACATTCGATTTGAAAAAAGTCATTGTTTCGAGGGTGGTGTTTCAACCACAGGATTATGTCATCAAGGTAACCAATTTTCAACATAGACAAACCTTGTATAAAATATGTTGAATTTGTACCTTTGAAACAACGTCAGATCTTCAACGTAATATCCACTATAAGAAAAAGCTATAGGCTGGGCAGCACCTACTACTGGGGAGTTAGTCTATCTATCTTTGGTCTCTCATCCAGGGTTTTGATATATTTGTCACTGACTGTTACCAATGTGCTATCGTGAGAGTGATTGTTGCGAAATCTACACTTAATAGATTCACTGTTCCAAAGTGTAGGTTTACAGAGTAAATTAAATGTAGCCATACTTTATCACTCATATATCATCAAAGATACTATTTAGGCCTATATAGCATCAACAGCTATTGTGTTAAATTCAACCCAGGATTCAACTAAACATAGGCAATACATATAAGGTTTCGAGCTTTGGTTGATTTCAAATGAAATCTACAAGTTAATAATAAAATATGTTGGATTAAAGTCTCCATCTCAACTAAAAATCAACCAAACACAATTCAATATCAGTTTTGCAATGCAGTAAACAGCATATTAAGGATACCTGGTAAATGGCTTACAAACTAATGTATCAGTGTTTATTCAACTTTAAAATGAGTAACACATTCACGGCCACATTTTGAGGTTACTGTAACAATAAATGTCTTCTTACGTAATCACAGAAAGCGTGCAGGTCTGTGGAGATCTTCACACTTGCTGTATTAGTCTGCGTTGAATCTCGAACGGCATTAATCACTTGCACAATGTACTTTAATAATCTCAATTCCAATGTGCTATTAGATGAAGCACAGTGATAACACATGATAACACATTATATATCTGACATTGTATTCCCATTAGAATTTTGTTGTGCTTCTAAATGGTTGAAAGCATGGTCATTGGGAATTCAGCAAACGTTTGGCGGTCTTTTTGAAAGGGTGAAAATAGGTTGAAATGTCAACATATCAACCAAATATTACCCAATTACCTATGTTGAAATGACGTGGTGCGGTTAGTAGCGTTAGTATCGAGCTCAGATAAGCACAGTAGACGATCCTAGTGTCACAACTTCATGTGTAATTGAATACTTCTGATACTAAGAAAATGAGGTACATGGTGTGGCACCCCGAAGGAGATTATGTGTAGCATAGTGATCATCACTCCATCACTTTATCAGTTTAAACTCAAACACAGTAAAGGGGGAGTTTTACACATAGCCCAACCCACAAAATTCTGAACCAATGGGGCTCCATTCACGCGTCCTCTATCCACCCGAATGTGGTGACGGTTGGAAAAATAGCTTGAGACGTGCTGAGAATTCCAAAAGTATGAAAGCCAACAGTATTCTGGAACAGTGGTTCCCAACCTTTTTTTTTTCAGTTACTCTACCACCAACTGAATTCTGCTCTGCTTGGAGGAACCCCTAAAGTACCCCATCATGTGCATTTCACCAGTAAGCCAATGGTCTCACAAGTCTTCTCAAGTACTCCCTGTGGATGGTCCTAGTACCCCTGGTTGGGAACCACTGTTCTAGAACACTGCTGTGCCGCCACATACACCCTTAGAACTCTGAGAAGCGTTATAACCACTCCCCAGTTGCAATGGCTCTCCACATTCATTCCCAATCCAATTCTGATTAGTATCAGGCAAAATGACTGGGTAGTGTGGAGTCAGTCAAAAGGTCCAACGTCAAGTCCCACTCTATGAATTCTGTGACTTCATCCCTTCAGGGCAGTCTTGTGTTGATAAAGTAGATCTTGTTTCCGAGGATGATGCTGAGACTGGATTATTTTGTCTCAGCAGCACTCCTTTAGTTATTTAGTCCCTGCTGCCGAGGCTCCCACGGGGCCGAGGCTCCCACAGTTCTGTTCTGACCCACTTTCTACATGTACCAATGTATTTTCTATTGGGAAACCCCCCCTCCAGGCAGTACTGTGAGTACTGAATAAGGCCAATGTGATATGTGGATTCTGACAGGCCCCACAGGGATCTGAAGCACCTCTGGAGTGCATCTTGGGTCAGAGGGGCAGAATCAAACACACACACACACCAGACCACCCCCCAGGCTACCCGTGACATCATATGACAAGTGAAGGTGTGTGTTACAGTATATAAGAGTGTGTGTGGACATGTGTGTGTGTGTGGACGTGTTTAATAGTAAACAAAACAACAATTTCACCAAATGGAGACATTTTGTTTGTCCCCACAAGGTCCAATGCTATTTCTAGGGAGGTTAGGGTTAGAATTAGTTTTAGGGTTAGGGTTAGGAGTTACGGTTCGGTTTAGGATTAAGGTTAGGGTTTGGTTTAGGGGTTAGGGTTTGGTTTAGGGTTAGGGGTTAGGTAAAATAGGATTTTGAATGGGACTTAATTGTTTGTCCCCACAAGGTTAGTTGAGTGTGTGTGTGTGTGTGTGTGTGTGTGTGTGTGTGTGTGTGTGTGTGTGTGTGTGTGTGTGTGTGTGTGTGTGCGCGTGCGTGCAAATGCGTGCGTGTGTGTGTGTGTGTGTGTGCGTGTCAGCCAGCAGGATCCCACCAGCCATGTGCTAGTGTGGCCTGCTGCTGCATCCCATAGTGACTCAGACCGCACATTTCATCTGCCCTGCAGGGGGCTAATTAACACTCTCCACCAGCCTGAGTAAGCAAAGTTAAAAAGACATACAGCAGACAAAGACGACAGAGCAACATACCGCACAGACGGCAGAACTATTTCAGAACAGATGAAACCAGAACACATACAGGCAAAACAGGTCAATGGACTTACAAAGAGACACAGGGACGCACATCGCCACTGGCTCCGATCCTGGTGATGTCAGTCAGTGTATGAAAACGGATGTTACAGGAGCGGCAAACGTTCAATAACCAAAACTCTCTTGTTAACAGTCACTAATGTGTTTTCACAGAGAGCAAGAGAGAGAACAGTGGGCCTGTGGAGTCACACAGCCTCTCGGCTATAACCACCAAAGTGTGGAAACAAAACAAAGTAATTAGCACTAATTAAACCCTTTCCAAAGTGCGCGTCCACACTTTCCAATGAGAAAGTCGTTCCTCTGGGAGCGAGGTAATTCCGTTCGAGTGTTTAAACTCCAACTCCTCTGAACGGGGGCCGGGTTGAGAGGTCGGCGTGAAACTTTTTTACGACATGTTGTCGAGAGAGAGACAGAGAGAAATGGGGGCTGAGAGAATCAGAGAAGGCCCTTAATTAGGCACTGCTGATCTGAAGAGACCCTTCATTAGCAGCTAATGTTGCTAATGACCACAGAGAAGGCTGTTGGGCTCGTCGGTAGAACAAGCCCACTCAGGCAGAGGGTGCGACATGTGGCTAAGTGATGTGACATGATACAACCTTAAACACTTTCCCCCTGCTCTCCACATAGGGTGTTGCTGTAAAATGTTTATGACAATTTTGGATGATGCTTGTAATGATATACTTAAGCAATAAGGCCCGAGGGGGTGTGGTATATGGCCAATATACCACGGCTAAGGGCTGTTCTTACGCACGACGCAACGAGTGCTAGGACACAGCCCTTAGCCGTGGTATATTGGCCATATATCACAACCCCCCCCCCCCCCCCCCCCCAAGGTGCCTTATAGCTATTAAAAACTGGTTACCAACGTGATTAGAGCAGTAAAAATATAGATTTTGTCATACCTATGGTATACGGTCTGATATGCCACGGCTTTCAGCCAACCACCCAGTTTATAAAATGTTTTCAACCGCATAACATTGATTCTTAATTATGGTGTAGACTACACATAGGGAACATCTGCTGTCACCTTACATGAAGCATGCTAAACAAGTCTGAAAAGAAAAGCTCTTAATACATTTGATGCTCTCTAGAGATGGATAGTACTCTCTCACGAAATCATCTCCAGTTCCTGACTAACGAATGGGAGAAGTTGACACATCTCACCATGAGACAGGCAACATAACAAAGTCAAAATAACATTGCAGAACCTCAAATATGTTTACGAACCTGTCAAATGTCATCTCGGCCATTTACTGTATATTCCGTGGAACAGGAGGATAAGTACTTTACAATTGGGTTGTATGTGAATCACTGGACTGTGGTGGCAACTGACTATAAAGGAATGACTGGACATCGCATGTGCTGACGTCAAACTTTGACCTTACAGGAGAGTTTACGATGACATACTAATTGCGGTTCAATGGGAGCGAGGGAGAAACCAGCAACACAGAGTTACACAGACCAGCCACATGCCAGTGTTTAATGAGGTCATCGCCCTAATAGTGTTAGGACTAACATGATCTTCTCTTGGTCCTGTCACAGCTCCACAATGTGAGAGTAGGGGATTTCACTGGTGCTGAATCCTCTCCTGTAAAAAACACTTCAATAAAGTGCTGGTTTTGTATTTAAAATACGTGAGGGATTCTGCTGGTGTAGTCAAGAAAATCATTTCTGCTGACGGTTGTCCAACAGATCATACTGAGCATGGGCACTGTTTATGTTACGCACGCCTCTAAGAAGAGGGAACGCAACCCCCTGCTACAACTAAACTCTCTGTGAAGCGAAAGAGGTATGGACTGTAGGTGCGAGTAAGAATGACAACAGGCAGAATGTGGTACCGTTTTACAAGGACTTTATTCCTGTACACGGTAATATGGGGAAAAGGGGCTGGACAGAACCAAAGCAAAGAAAGTAAATCTCAAAGCCCCCCCCCCCCCCCTCCTATCTTACCTGCCTACCCACTACTTACCTAATTTAGCACCACCTGGTGCCCTAACCAAAATACAGGGAGTGGTCCGCCCAGGTCTTACCTAGTGTGCCTAGACAATGAATATACTACGGGTATATGTATGCCCGCGGTCCTCTTGCCTAAGCACTCCCAAGGTGCCTTCCCCTTCTCCCCTGGGAACAAATGAAACATGGGAATAACAATTTCACAAACAAACTAAAAAAACAAAGGACATCAAATAGGCTCTACCTGAGCAACAAAGTCACAGAGAACATACCAACTTCCCAGCAATGAACTCCCATCAAAATCAACCTCTAGCAAAAAACTCTATCACAAACAATCGCTCTGCAATGACCTCCCAGAAAAATACATCTCTAGCAAAATCTCTCTCAGCAATCCCTACCTCCAAAATCTCTCTCTCCTGAACAGAACACTGGCTTTTATATAGCTTCAGAATGAATGTAACTGGAGACAGCTGTGTCTTGACGAGGGGGCGGGGTCAGCTCTCCAATTAGCCCTGGAGTCGACCAATCAGCTGCTTGAGGGATTTCAGGAAGCCATTTCCTGAAATAAACACATGCAAGTACACAAACTACAACACATGAACTGGGGAACGTAACACGCCCACCACGAAAATTGCAAACCTAGTTTTGCAATAACAAAAGCCATCGCTTCCCCAGTTAGTAAACCTGTGATAGAGCGTCAGCAACCACATTCGCCGAGTTTCTCCAGCTTTAGTATTTAGTATTTATTATTTAGCATTTAGCATTTAGTGTTTTATGAAGATTCCCAAGGCAGTTGCTACACTTCCTGGGGTCCAAACAGGAAACAAAACACAACAAATAAAATACATAAATACATAATGTGCATAATACTACTGTCCATACAATACATAATATATAAAAATGTCTGTGTCTCTTCACAGTCCCCGTCGTGCGTTAAGGTGTTTTATCTGTTTATCCAGTTTTTTTTATTTTTTATCTGGTATTATTGCTAGTTGGAGTTACCTGGGGTGACAGAGAGTGTAGTCATGGCTCTATTTAGTACTGTGCTTTTCCCAGCTTCTGTTCTGGACCTGGGGTCTGTGAAGAGGCATCTGGCTGCATGTTTTGTGTTGTACCGATGAGTGTCCGAACTGTGTGCCGACTGCTTGAAAAGACCGTTTGGTACCTTTTAACCCATCAACACCTTGCTCAAAGGCCAATAGCGATGCAGTCTATCTCTCAACTTTGGCCCAGGAGAAATTGAGATGCATACCACTGACATTCACCATCCTTGTACATCTAAGTGCAACAAGTTCTGCTCTGTTCTGAACCAACTGCAATTTTCCTAAGTGTTTCTTTGCCTCATCTGACCACACAACCGGGCAGTAGTCCAGGTGCGACCAAACTAGGGCCTGTAGGACCTGCCTGGTTGATTTTGATGTCAAGAAAGCATAGCAACACCTTATTGTGGACAGACTACCAAGTTTAGTAACCATTGCGTCTATATGTTTTGACCATGACAGCTTGCTATCTAGGGTTATTCCCAGCTGTCTCCTCAACCTGCTCAATCACCACATTATTCAATAATAGATCTAGACGAGGTTTCGGGTTGAGTGGGTGAATTGTCGCAAATATTATGCTTTTAGTTTTAGAAATATTTAGCACCAGCCTATTGCTAGTCACCCATTCTAAAACTGACTGAATCTCTATGTGAAGGGTGTCAGTTACAGTTGAAGCCGGAAGTTTCCATACACTTAGGTTGGAGTCATTACAACTCGTTTTTCAACCACTCCACAAATGTCTTGTTAATCAACAAACTATAGTTTTGGGAAGTCGGATAGGACATCTACTTTTGTGCATGACACAAGTCATTTTTTACAACAATTGTTTACAGACCGATTGTTTCACTTATAATTTAGATTTGTCTCTCCTCTGATCATTGTTGCGGTTTCTTTTTTTTCTTTTCGTTTTGTCTGCGATGACTGACATGCAGTATTTTCCTTATCTTTTCCATTGACCTGTATTTATCTATACTTCTGATCGTCATCCATTCTTTGTTCCCTCGTGTCATCAACAAGTCTGCATGGTGTGATTGCAGTAATAATGCAAAACCTGTCTCCCCATGAACCTGGCTCATTCCCCACTCTCAACTCAATACCCTTACAGGCAGGAAGAACAAACAAACAACATACAGTTTAAGTCGGAATTTTACATACACTTAGGTTGGAGTCATTAAAACTTGTTTTTCAACCACTCCACAAATTTCTTGTTAACAAATTATAGTATTGGCATGTCGGTTAGGACATCTACTTTGTGCATGACACAAGTAATTTTTCAAACAATTTTTTAAAGAGAGATTCTTTGACTTATATTTCACTGTATCACAATTCCAGTGGGTCAGACATTTACATACACTAAGTTGACTGTGCCTTTAAACAGCTTGGAAAATTCCAGAAAATGATGTCATGGCTTTAGAAGCTTCTGCTAATTGACATCGTTTGAGTCAATTGGAGGTGTACCTGTGGATGTATTTCAAGGCCTACCTTCAAACTCAGTGCCTCTTTGCTTGACATCATGGGAAAATCAAAAGAAATCAGCCAAGACTGGTACATCCTTGGGAGAAATTTCCAAATGCCTGAAGGTACCACGTTCATCTGTACAACCAATAGTAAAGTATAGTATAAGTATAAACACCATGGGACCACACAGCCGTCATACCGCTCAGGAAGGAGACGCGTTCTGTCTCCTAGAGATTAACGTACTTTGGTGCAAAAAGTGCAAATCAATCCCAGAACAACAGCAGGACCTTGTGAAGATGCTGGAGGAAACAGGTACAAAAGTATCTATATCCACAGTAAAACGAGTCCTATATCGACATAACCTGAAAGGCCGCTCAGCAAGAAAGAAGCCACTGCTCCAAAACCGCCATAAAAACCCAGACTACGGTTTGCAACTGCATATGGGGACAAAGATCGTACTTTTTGGATAAATGTCCTCTGGTCTGATGAAACAAAATAGTACTGTTTGGCCATAATGGCCATCATTATGTTTGTAGGAAAAATGGGGAGGCTTGCAAGCCGAAGAACACCATCCCAATTGTGAAGCACGTGGGTGGCAGCATCATGTTGTGGGGGTGCTTTGCTGCAGGAGGGACTGGTGCACTTCACAAAATAGATGGCTCATGAGGAGAAAATGACATGGATATATTGAAGCAACAGCTCAAGACATCAGTCAGGATGTTAAAGCTTGGTTGCAAATGGGTCTTCCAAATGGAAAATGACATACTTCCAAAGTTGTGACAAAATGGCTTTAGGACAACAAAGTCAAGATATTGGAGTGGCCATCACAAAACCCTGACCTCAATCTTATAGGAAATTTGTGGGCAGAACTGAAAAAGCATGTGCGAGCAAGGAGGCCTACAAACCTGACTCAGTTACACCAGCTCTGTCAGAAGGAATGGGCCAAAATTCACCCAACTTATTGTGGGAAGCTTGTGGAAGGCTACCCGAAACGTTTGACCCAAGCTAAACAATTTAAAGGCAATGCTACCAAATACTAATTGAGTGTATGTAAACTTCTGACCCACTGGGAATGTGATGAAAGAAATAAAAGCTGAAATAAATCATTCTCTCTACTATTATTCTTACATTTCACATTCTTAAAATAAAGTGGTGATCCTGACTGACCTAAGACAGGGAATTTTTACTTGGATTAAATGTCAGGATTTGTGAAAAACTGAGTTTAAATGTATTTGGCTAAGGTGTATGTAAACTTCCGACTTCAACTGTATTCGTGAAAGAGTATGGATAATGCGCTTTCACAAAATGCGTGTTTGGAATCCACACGGGAAATTCCACCCGTTTAAGGTAAGGTTGAAAAACGTATCTCTACCTATTTGTTGCTGGTAAACATTGTAGGTGATTTCTACTCTTAAGCATCTTCAGGAAACCCCAAACAACCCCAAGCTGTAATAAATAGCTTTATATTCCAGATAGAGCGATTGTTCTCCATTTTAAAAGCAGCAGGGGAGTTGACATGATATTGCCAAGCACATCATAAATAGCATATAGAGCTAATGTGCCTAATCTATTCTTTTTTTTTTGCCAATTATAGGAAGGACAACTGTCAACCAGCAAGAGATGATTCAAACACAGCTATCTAATCCATCCCCAGGTCGGCCCTTTTATCATGTCTCTGTGAATTTGCTTGCATCCGGTCTCCTACGTGCATGTCAATATCATCTCCATAGCAGGTTGCTCGACAAGCTAGCTCTTTCATCATGCTCATTAACCAAAACAGAGGTGTGTGTGTGTGTGTGTGTGTGTGCGTGCCAGATCCCACCAGTCTACTGTTTTCATACATCTATATATATGAGGGGACATAATCACAAAGCAGCCCCAATTACTATGCTATGAATGTCATCCAATTAAATCATGGCTATATTTGTCAGCTAACCCCACAAGCTAATTGTGGAGAGAAACTTTCAAGAAAAACATTGGATCAGAAATATTAAGAGAGGAAGTGCACTGACACATGATACGTAGTTTCACACTTTAAACAAACCCCCTGCCCTGCAAAGCTTCCATCCACATGGTTACCTTTAAGAAGTGTGAACCAGCTCCCATACAGTCACTTCACCCAGCCTGCTGCAGTTAGCCAGCAACCACAAATAACCACAGGAGCTCAAAGAGGCACTCAACATTCCTCTCATGCATACTATACATCTACGTCAACGAGGTGACCTCTACTACCACTCCAATGACCTTCCCAGGTGTGACGGACTACCATATAAAATCGTCTAAGCTAAACCAATGACCTGCTATTGTAATTTCTTCCACTAGTTGTACCTGAGCCAATTATATCATTTAGTGGTTGATTCTATGCAACATACAGTGCATTCGGAAAGTATTCAGACCACTTGACTCTTTCCACATTTTTCCACTCGTCAGTAAAAGGCACATGACAGGCCGCTTGGAGATTGCCAAAAGGCTCCTAAAGACTTTCAGACCATGAGAAACAAGATTCTCTGGTCTGATGAAACCAAGATTGGAACTCTTTGGCCTGAATTCCAAGCATCACGTCTGGAGTAAACCTGGTACCATTCTTACGGTGAAGCATGGTGGTGTAATTTATCATGTTGTGGGGATGATTTTCAGCGGCTGGGACTAGGAGACTCATCAGGATTGAGTGAATGATGAACAGAGCAAAGTACAGTGAGATCCTTGATGAACACCTGTTCCAGAGCACTCAGGACCTCAGACTAGGGCAAAGGTTCACTTTCCATCAGGACAACAACCCTAAGCACACAGCCAAGACAACGCAGGAGTGGCTTCGGGACAAGTCTCTGTGTCACGTTTCTTCAAAATCGAACCCAGAAGCAGACCAGGACAAGGAGAGTAGGAAGAAGGTGAGTATTTATTTACAAGTGAATGTGAATGGGTAGATATATCCAGGTGGTGTAGCGGGTAGCGGTGGTGAGTTGATGGGAGTAAATAGGTGGATCCAATGGGGAAGCGGAATCCTCCGACGACCAGGCGGGAATGGGGTAAATGATCCGGGTGAGTAACTGAAGACAGAACTAACGGAGGTAAGTTCAAGGCAAGCAATACATAACAAACAACAAAACAAATTCTATCCAACTTGAGGCTGATACTCTGGCACAACATACTGTTCATGGCTAACGATCCAGCAGGGAATGGATGTCAGGTCCGGGCTTATGAAGAGGAGAGATGATGATCAGGACCAGGTGTGCAGATAGCTGATGGGATACAGGTGCGGGTAATCAGAAACCCCAACTGGCTACATTGCCCGGCAACCAGACAGGGTGCGTTCCAGGACGCCGGAAAAAAACTCTCCAGGACAGAACATAGGCAAAAAACAGACTCAGGAAACGGGATTCGTGACAGTACCCCCCCTCCGACGAACGCCACCGGGCGGACTACCCGGAGCGCCAGAGTGGAGGCGGTAAAAGTCACGAAGCAGGTCATCGTCAAGGATCTGACGCCGAGGAATCCAACTCCTCTCCTCAGGACCATATCCTTCCCAATCCACTAAATACTGGAACCCTCGACCCCGCCGTCTGGAGTCCATGATGCGGCGCACCGTGTAGACAGGACCACCTCCGATCATCCGAGGAGGAGGAGGACGAGGAGGAGGGGGTAACAGAGGACTGAGATGAACCGGCTTGAGGCAGGAGACATGAAAGGTGGGGTGTACTCGAAGCGTTGCCGGCAATTTGAGTCGGACCACAGCAGGGTTAATGATTCTCTCCACCACGAACGGACCAATGAACTTTGGTGACAGTTTCCTCGACTCAGTCCGTAGAGGAAGATCCCGTGTAGCCAACCACACCTTATCTCCGATGGTATAAGCGGGAGCAGGAATACGGCGACGATTCGCCTGGATCTGATACCGGTCAGAAACTCTAAGGAGGACCTTCCTGGCCCGATGCCAGGTCCAGTGGCAACGACGAATGTGGGCCTGGACAGAAGGGACCGAAAGATCCCTCTCCTGAGAAGGAAACAAGGGAGGTTGGTATCCGTACAGGCATTGGAAGGGGGACATCCCAGTGGCAGATGAAGGAAGGGTATTATGGGCATACTCGACCCAGGGTAATTGAGATGACCAAGAGGTGGGATCAGAGGAGACAAGACAACGCAGCATGGACTCCATCTTCTGGTTGGCTCTCTCCGCCTGACCATTAGATTGGGGGTGAAATCCAGATGTGAGACTGACTGTAGCTCCAATGGCCAAACAGAAGGATTTCCAGACAGCAGAGGTAAACTGAGGACCACGGTCAGAAACAATGTCACAGGGCAACCCGTGGACCCTGAATAACCGTGTTACCAACAGAAGAGGGCAACCCCGTGACAAAATCCAGGGCCAGATGCGACCAAGGTCGGGCGGGGAATAGGCAGGGGGTGAAGAAGCCCAGAGCTGGCCCGATTGGTACTCTTATTCTGCGCACAAACAGGACAAGCGGCAACAAACCCCCGGGTATCTTCTCCCATGGCAGGCCACCAAAATCGTCTGCGCAGTAGCGCCATAGTCCGAGCAACACCAGGGTGACAAGCTATCTTGCTGACCACTGAAGGACAGCAGAACGAACCGACTC
Organism: Oncorhynchus mykiss; assembly: GCF_057628025.1. NCBI lineage: Eukaryota > Metazoa > Chordata > Actinopteri > Salmoniformes > Salmonidae > Oncorhynchus > Oncorhynchus mykiss. Next base: position 7,836,652 of record NC_143044.1, read on the forward strand.
AGGCACGAACAACCGACCGGGTGGACCGTTACCGGGCCCGGGCTGTGTCCGAAGAGCCGCCATCACCTCCTCCTCAATCCTCCATGTAACGGCTCCCACGACAACGTTCTGGGGAAGAATCGTCTCAGTCTTGGCCTCACTCTCCTCCGTCTTGGAGAACATCCGGGACAGGGCGTCCGCCTTCCCGTTCTTCGACCCAGGTCGGAACGTCATGGAAAAATTGAAGCGTCCAAAAAACAAAGCCCACCGGGCCTGACGAGAGTTGAGACGTTTAGCCGATTGCACGTAAGCCAGATTCTTGTGGTCAGTCCAGACCACAAACGGTTGCTCCGCTCCCTCCAACCAGTGACGCCACTCCTCCAAGGCAAGCTTCACAGCGAGAAGCTCCCGGTTACCCACATGTAGTTTCTTTCAGCTGGAGAAAGACGACAAGAGTAGAAGGCGCAGGGATGGAGTTTACCGTCAGTGGAGCTACGCTGGGACAGGATGGCGCCCACCCCCACATCAGACGCATCCACCTCCACAACGAACTGACGGGAAGTGTCAGGTTGAGAGAGAATCGGGGCGTTGGTGAATCGGCTCTTCAAATCTAGAAATGCTCGGTCTGCCTCAGGAGACCAACAGAACTTTCTGGTGCAAGACGTCAGTACAGTTAAAGGGACGGCCACCCGGCTGTAATCACGGATAAACCTCCGATAAAAATTTGCAAACCCCAGGAATCTCTGGAGCTGCAATCTCGTACCGGGCTGGACCAAATCCCGAACCGCCCAAACCTTCTCTTGGTCCATCTTGATCTCTCCCCTGGAGATGATGTAACCGAGGAAGGACGTCGTGTGGGCGTGAAAATCACACTTCTCAGCCTTCACGAACAGACGGTTCTCCAATAACCGCTGCAGGACCTGCTTGACATGTTGAACGTGGCTAGAAAGCTCCTTTGAGAAGATGAGGATATCATCCAGGTAAACGAACACAAAAATAGCAATCATATCTCTCAGAACGTCATTCACCATACTTTGGAACACAGCAGGAGCGTTGGTCAGTCCAAACGGCATCACCTGGTACTCGAAATGTCCCATCGGAGTATTGAACCCAGTCAACCACTCGTCCCCCTCTTTGATCCGAACCAAATGATAAGCATTACGTAAATCAAGCTTCGTAAAAACCGTAGCACCCTGTAAAGAATCGAAAGCCGAGCTCATCAAGGGCAGGGGATACTTGTTCTTGACCGTATATCATTCAAACCCCGATAATCAATACACGGTCGAAGAGTGCCATCCTTCTTGCTCACAAAAAAAAATCCTGCTCCCAGAGGTGATGACGAGGGCCGAATGAGACTTGCAGCTAGAGACTCCTTGATGTAGGTCTCCAAGGCCTCACGTTCAGGTCGAGAGATACTGTATAAAGGTCCCTTGGGAAAGGCGGCTCCAGGAAACAGATTAATCGCACAGTCATAAGGTCGGTGGGGAGGAAGGGACTGAGCCTTCTGTTTACTGAATACTTCACCCAACTCGTGATATGTTTCTGGAACCAGGGACAAATCAGGAGGAGCTGAGTCACTGACCTGACTGGAAATGTCAGGAGAACAGGCAGTCCTAAGACAGTTAGCATGACAATCAATGCTCCAACTAGTTACCTTACCCGTCACCCAATCAAACGAGGGATTGTGTTCCTTCAGCCAGGGGTAACCAAGAACCAGAGGAACATGGGGCGAGGACAGAATGAAGAAGGAGATAAACTCTGAATGATTCCCCGACAACAACATCTTAACCGGTTCAGTCCTCATAGTGATCCGTGCCAGACAACTGCCGTTCAGAGTGGTTGCTTCAATGGCTTCCGGCAATTGCTCCTTGGAAAGCCCCAGCTGTTCCACCAAGTCAGCATCAATAAAGCTGCTATCGGCACCTGAATCGATAAAAGCGTTCATCTCTAAGCTCTGATCCTTATTCATAAGGGTCGCAGGAAAACGGGGTCTGACAGGATTCTTGAGAGGTTGAATCTGGCTCGCTAAAATTCCTCCCAAAACTAGCGAGCCGGGCAGTTTAACGAGCGCTGTGGACAAGCGGAGATGTAATGTCCTGAGCTACCACAGTAGAGACAGCTGTTGGTCTCACGTCTACGTTGGCGCTCCTCCTTAGTCAGCCCGTGTCGCCCCACTTGCATTGGTTCAGGATCTGGTGGCAAGACCCCTCCACTAATCCCGTGTGGGGAATAACGATCAATACGTTCTGGTTCACTTCCTGAACCGAATGGTAACCGAGGTGCTGATTGATTGGATGGGCCCCACTGCTTCTCCCTCCTTCTCTCTCGGACTCTATTATCTACCCGAATAGATAAAGTGACCAAGCTGTCTAGGTCACTAGGCTCTGGATAGGATATCAGCTCGTCCATGCAGGTCCCCTGTCGTTCCCAAACGGCTGAAGCCCATTCCAGAGCTCTTCCACGCAGCAGTTCAATAACAAAGGCTATCCTAGCCTTGTCAGTGGCGTAAGAATGGGGCTGCAGATCAAACACTAACCCACACTGCATAAGAAACGAACGGCATCTTCCCAAATCCCCTTCATATTTATCAGGCGTCGGTACCTTGGGTTCACGGAAGGAAACCGCATCAGGCACGGCAGGTGAGATGGGTGAAACAGGTGGTGAATGAATCGCCAGCAAACTGAGCTGATCCTGGATCTGTGTCAAGCTAGCAGATAAGTTCTGGATTGCCACCACTATCTCCTGTAGCGCTGTCTTGTGTTGTCCCAATGTCTTCCCCTGCTGGGTAATGGCATGGCAAACGGAATCCAGGTCCGCTGGGTTCATTCTTGGCCGGATCGTTCTGTCACGTTTCTTCAAAATCGAACCCAGAAGCAGACCAGGACAAGGAGAGTAGGAAGAAGGTGAGTATTTATTTACAAGTGAATGTGAATGGGTAGATATATCCAGGTGGCATAGCGGGTAGCGGTGGTGAGTTGATGGGAGTAAATAGGTGGATCCAATGGGGAAGCGGAATCCTCCGACGACCAGGCGGGAATGGGGTAAATGATCCGGGTGAGTAACTGAAGACAGAACAAACGGAGGTAAGTTCAAGGCAAGCAATACATAACAAACAACAAAACAAATTCTATCCAACTTGAGGCTGATACTCTGGCACAACATACTGTTCATGGCTAACGATCCGGCAGGGAATGGATGTCAGGTCCGGGCTTATGAAGAGGAGAGATGATGATCAGGACCAGGTGTGCAGATAGCTGATGGGATACAGGTGCGGGTAATCAGAAACCCCAACTGGCTACATTGCCCGGCAACCAGACAGGGTGCGTTCCAGGACGCCGGAAAAAACTCTCCAGGACAGAACATAGGCAAAAAACAGACTCAGGAAACGGGATTCGTGACACTCTGACTGTCCTTGAGTGGCCCAGCCAGAGCCTGGACTTGAACCCGATCAAACATATCTGGAAACACATGACAATAGCTGTGCAGCGACGCTCCCCATCCAACCTGATAGAGCTTGAGAGGATCTGCAAAGAAGAATTGGAGAAACTCTCCCAATACAGGTGTGCCAAGCTTGTAGCGTCTTACCCAAGAAGACTCGAGGCTGTAATCACTGCCAATGGAGCTTCAACAAAGTACTGAGTAAATACTTCTGTGAATGTGATATTTAAGTTTTTATAGCTACATTTTCAAAGGTTTCTAAAAACCTCTTTTTGCTTTGTCTTTATGGGGTATTGTGTGCAGATTGATGAGGGACATTTATTTATTTTTAATCCATTTTAGAATAAGGTTGTAACGTAACAAAATGTAGAAAAAGAGGAGGAGACTGAATACCTTCCGAATGCACTGTATACAGAGCCCCTGAGCTTTTCCTGAACATGTGTCCTGACCAGGAAAAACTCATGGCCTGCGGCTGGCCCCCAGCCCGCAGCTCTGTCTCCCTGTGTCGGGCCAGCCTCCCTGACCCTGACCCCCACCGGCCCCACCACCCACCAGGCCATGGGCCCACTCAAAGGTATGACAAGCGCGTAATTAGACTAATCCCAATTACACTCACCATGGCCTGTCCACCCCCATCTCCTCCCCCCACAGGAGGCATCCTCCTGTGCTGGGCCTAGTGTGTTACTTCTGTAAGCCCACTAACAGCTGCTGAACAGAACATGCCCTTTCTGCCCTGCTCTTCAGCGCAGGACATTCCGTGCAGATGTTGCGAGGGGGAAATAAAGACGCTCGGAGCATGGAACGTCTTTAAAACCAGGCTTGACAGCTTGTTTAATGAGGTCCTTCCAGGGTTATGCTCCTGAAACAGGGTGCAGGGTGAAAATATTATCCTCCGTGGCGTGACGAGAAGGGTATTGATCCAAACTTTGTGCTAGACCTCACAGAGAGGTGAGAGTGTTACTGTAGCCTGGACTTAGACATGGGGGGAAGTGACACTCACACAGTCAGCACAGCAAGTATCATGGTGGCAGCATCATGTTATGGGTATGCTTGTCACCGGCAGGGACTGGGGAGTTTGTTAGGATGAAAATAAATATGAAAGGAGCAGAGCCCAATTTAAAAAGTTAGAGGAAAACCCACCTCAGTCATTTAAAAACCTACACAAATTTGAATGTCAAAGTACACACCAGAATGGCTTTCCAGGAGGTGTGTTCCTGAATGGTCCAGTCTCCGTCCTGACTTAAATCTGCTTAAAGAAACTGAGACATGGTTTGAATATCACTGTCCATTAATGATTCCCAACCAAATTTACTGAGCCTGAGAAATGTTGACAAAAACAATGGATTTATGTTGCCCTAAGTTGTGTAAGGTTGGAAGTATCTTATTGAAATGATTCACAGCTGTAAAGGCAGGCAAAGGTGCTTCCACCAAGTATTATTTCTGCGGTGTGAAGATATTCGCAATCAGTACATCCTCATGTTGTATTTCTTAGTAATTTGGAAAATGTTCTGGAATGTTTCTTTCACTTTGAAAATGTGGAGTAGGTTGTGTAGATCAATAGGAAGACAATCTGATTTAATCCCTTTTTAGATCAAATTTTAAGGCAGCAAAATGTGAAGACTGTGTAAGGGGTGTGTAGATTTTCACTAGCGACTGTAAGCAGTGGTGTAAAAATACTTTAGTCGTTTTTTGGGGTGTCTGTACTTTACTTTACTATTTCTATTTTTGACAACTTTTACTTTTACTTCACTACATTCCTAAAGTAAATTATGTACTTTTTACTCTATACATTTTTCCTCGCACCCAGAAGTACTCATTACATTTTAAATGGTTAAGTATATTACAGCAATTACATTTACTTTTGATACGTAGGTATATTTAAAACTAAAATACTTTTAGACTTTTACTCAAGTAGGATTTTACTGGGTGACTTTCACTTTTACTTTAGTCATTTCCTGTTAAGGTTTCGTTACTTTTACTCAAGTATGACTGTTGGGTACTTTTTCCACCACTGACTGGAAGGGATGGGATAAGTGATGGGCGGAAGCAGCTCCATTTAGAAAGGTGCAGGCACAGTGTAGAGTACCCTCTGTAACATCAGGGTGTGCCCATTCACTCCGTTCATTGGGGACAGGAGGGGAGAGGGGAGGGGAGGGTGAGGGTGAATGAAGTGTGTTGGCGGGAATGCCACAGTGGCTGGATTACAGGGGGAATGTGTAGCGAGCGCAAAAGAGCGTATTCCCTCAGTCAGCCTGGACACAGCTAAACGGTACACAGGGTGTGTGTGTGTGTGTGTGTGTGTGTGTGTGTGTGTGTGTGTGTGTGTGTGTGTGTGTGTGTGTGTGTGTGTGTGTGTGTGTGTGTGTGTGTGTGTGTGTGTGTGTGTACTGTATGTGGTATGTGGATAGGGGAGAGGGGTGTAAGGATAGGGTAGGACTAGGACAGAGGGTTCTCCACATCAACCAGATAATAACCCCTCCAATCCCCAATCTCTTGACCTCTTTCTCTCCATCCAGACCACCCAAGCTCTTCCTCATCCTCAGTTCCAGCTCATCAAGGTTCACGGGGTTCACCGGTTTCAAACACTTACGCAATTGAGAACCAACCATTGTGAACCGCAGCTGCTTAAAGTAGTTAGGAAAAGGGGAACAAATGATTCAAAATTAGATCAGATCAAATAGGCTGCACAATGAAGGTTGATGTTCCTGACAAAATAGTTTCCAAGACATTTTCCTGGTTCCACTACAGTCGGTGCAACTCGTGGTTGTCTGTCAGATTGCATATGGCAGTTGTCCCTGTGCCACCCATGCTGGCACTGCCATGTCCTAGGATGCCTGGGTTCCCCACAGACACATCATAGCCTCTCTTCTGCTCCACTGCCACAGCGGACGTCGGCTCAGAGGAAAATGAATAGAGAGACTACTTCAATCAAAACAACAGGGCCGTTCCCTGAGTCTCCCCTCTGGCACATCACAGGCACAGGCAGGGCTGCTGGACAGGCCCAGTTACAGACTGTCACATGTCATCTCCTCCATCATTATGATCTCTCCTGGGGATAAGCCTGACTCTACCTCTGACCACTGCCTACCCTCAGGTCTGGTCTGCGATGCTAACACACCAAAAATAGACTGAGAGGGACTAGAATAGATGGCCATGGTTCAATCCCTGGCTGTTGGAGACCATATGGATCCCCTCGACTCCCCCGCCACCTGTTGTTAGACCTATTTGTGTACAATGAAGTAATGTCCTCCTTACAGAAGTGTGGACACTACTAACATGCACTTATCAGACCACTGGTGGCTATGAGACTCCATACCTCTGTAGACAAGAGAGTATCAGACCTGTGTCTGAAGTTGATAAGGCTGTATGGTGCTAGCAGCCCTACAGCACACCAACCACGGTTTACTGACAGTTGAGAAATTGTCTGCCACTTCTGTCATCCCACTTGAAATCCGTATAAATGTGGTGACTTTTCCTTTTCCTTTGACATGACATACACATCCTTTTCAGCCTACAGTTCGTTTCAGGGCTGGGTTTCACTTGAATGTCACCACCCACCAGCATGGCATTGTTTATTCATCAGAAACAACTACTAAGTTGTTTCCTCTTCACGACGGAGATGAGTCAAACAGCTTAGTGTCCACTCGGCCACCTGAGCCATGGAGCAAATTAAAATAGGAGGTGCAAACTTGTTGTGGCACCTCCACTGTCTTTTACCAGAAGATTATGATCATTTGTCAATTTCCACTTATTTTTGAGCTAGTTTGTATAAAAAAATATATAGATATATAAATGGTATAATTGCTTGATGTGATAGCATTTAGCCAACTTGCTCCCTCCGTCACTCCAAGAAGAAAGGTTTGGATCACTAACGTTTTGCTTCCTGCATGCTCCACTGCTTTGATCGGTGTAACGTTCGCTAGAAGCCATAATTGTCTATTCAGATAATGAAAGAGGCACCCACAAAATAAAATTCAAGGAATATATAGTGACATGATCGTGAGCAAAGTCATTGTAACCTATTCTTTCCCTTCACCTGTGAGGACCATGAGCACGGGCTGACTTGGCTTGGCTGTACCGCAAGCGAAGCCTGCCAGCAGCCTACCACGGTTGCACCATGTCCGTTACGATGTAGAAAAAACACATCGCAGCGATCTTTCAATAGCTACCCATATTACGGGAGCTTCCTCTTATTATTTCCAATTATTTATACGGCAGAGTCAAGGCCACGATTTATGGAAGATGCCAAAACCTTTGAGATAGATGGCCAAGTCAAAGATAGGCCTGTGGTTTTCATCGGTTCCCAAAGTGTTCCTAAATCAATGCTTATGACCAATCCAGCTCTAGTACCAGCCATAGAGCCAGTTGGGCTAATCTTTTGAACGCAGTGTAGTAAAAAAAAAAAAGAAGCCAGCAACAACAGATAACATTAGCTAGCCACATCAGTCTTGTTCTATGAGATCATCTCAAATCAGCTAATGTCACTTTTTGTGAAGCTCACGTTAACTGACTGCTATTATATCATAGAACAAAACATATAAGATCTCCTGGGTGTATGTTAACCTTCATTCCCCATTCATTTTCCCCATAGCTGAAAGAACCAGAGGTAACTAATTTCCTGGGTTTTAGGATTACAAGCTGGTGATCTCTATAGCCTCACTAGGAAGGGAGACACAAGAACAGAGAGACTTTTGAGCGACTCTGTAAGAACCTGTGACTTTACACAAGAGCACATGTAAAATCACCACACAATCAGGTTACTGCAACCAGAGCCAGTCCGCCTGTCACCCAATCTCCATGATAAGCAGTGGCCAATCCAAAGGGAGAGGGTGGGGCCAAACAATGGACAGAGGTGAATGGCCGTGGGCTCCATGACACGGAAACAGCCATTGTCTCTGTCGTCCCTCTGTGGCACACAGGCGGTGCCTCCAATCCCGGTTGAAAGTCGCCGTTGTGGTGATGTCTCCATTGTGGAAGTCCGCTAATTGTCTTTGTGTCTCTGTTCTTCGCTCCCCTTCTCCTGTATCTCACAATGGTGCACTGTGCTCCCCTCGACCGGCTAACAATCAGCCCCTCTGTTCCCACAGACCATGGAGTCACTGTCCACTGTGCCTGTACACACACTCGCTGGCACACACACGTACACTAGTTTCTCAAACACACACGGTGGCACACACACGTATACTAGTTTCGCAAACACACACGGTGGCATGTACACCATAACAGACACAACGTGGCATGTATACACACGGTGTATACAGATTCACACATGACACAATCACACACAAATAGAGTAGAGCATGATGGATGTCATGGCGATAGATTTAGATTTGTTTTCGAAGTGCAATGAATGACCCATAGTAGCTATGTTAGGCTTACAGAAGGTTCGAAACGGTAGTGAGCATTCTTCCCTATTAAACTGCTGCTGTTCTGCTGAAGTTAGCCTTTTGTTTGTCTAAATTATTTATCTGTACCTGCACAAATGACAGATACTGACAGTCAGACACTCTGCCCTCCGGCTATCTAATGAACCCTCTCTGTGTGCTGACAAATAGAATGAGAGCTCCAAGCATCAACACTACATTTAGGAGATATGCTTTTATTTACTCTGAAGATCAAATCAATAGCCATTAGGGAAACATCAATCAAATGCAGATAGAGGTTGAAAACAACAAGTGATGTGTTGTAATCACAGTTGAAAACACTGTCATGACTAATCCTTTCTCTGTATAAGCAGCAAAGAAAATGTGTTTCAGACTGCAGCACATAGAGAAGTGAAACAGGAAGTATTATTTGGTCTTGTTGTGTTGAAGTCGAGTCCAAAATTGAAGAGGGTTTTCAGAAGAAATATTGTAGAACCATTGCAATGTTCCATGGCACTAGGTCATGTTATTTCACATATGAGACATACCCACAGTAACATTGTAGTCCATGGCATCATGTGGTCAGCTTGAGCCAGTTGAGAATGGTGCATTATGGGTAAGGTGCCCTACAGATCAGTTGTGGGTCAGTATGCACTCATTTACTCTCCTCTTCATTTTTCCAATCCCATTGAGGTTTTAAGCAAACCAGAAGGCACCATTTTTGTGTTTTTTAATTTACAGATATCCAGGGGCACACTCCAACACTCAGACATCATTTACAAACTAAGCATGTTAGTTTATTTAGTGAGTCCGCCAGATCAGAGGCAGTAGGGATGAATTAGACCATTTTCCTGTCTTGTTAAGCATTCAAAATGTAACGAGTACTTTTGGGTGTCAGGAGTATGGAGTAAAAAGTACATTATTCTTGTTTGGAATGTAGTGAAGTAAAAGTAAAAGTTGTCCAAAATATAAATAGTAAAGTACAGACACCCCAAAAACCTACTTAAGTAGTACTTTAAAGTATTTTTTACTTAAGTACTTTACAAAACATGGACAGTATGTAGTTAGGGCCTATGTATACAATAACTATAGCATACATTTAGTCAGGTGTACAGTATGGCAGCTGATCACTGCAACAGAGCCTTGATTGTTCCTGAATACTGTTATAATCTCATTAAGCCATCAGGACACAGGAGTTCACTGGGAAAATAACCCGTCAGAACACCGTCAGAACACCGCATATCAAGATGTACTCTGAGAATGACTTTACGTTTCTTTCTACATATTTTGTAGTCATGATGTGTATGTTGCGATTTATTATCGAGCTGATGATGCACAGCAGGTGCTATACTTTTTGTGACCAAAAACTGTTGCCAACTCACTCTTCTTTCCTTGTCCCTTTCTTTTTCCTCACACTCTCTTTCGCATACCCACTTTCTCTTACCCTCTTCTTCCTTACCACTCCCTTCCTTCCATAACTGTCCCGGAATGTCACTTTCTTTCAACAATTTTTCTCTCTTTTCAACTCTCTCCCTCCTCCCCTTTCTTTCACTCTATACAACAACCACTCTCTCCCGTCATAACCTACCCCGTATTTCACTCTTCCGCCAACTCTTTCTCTCCACCTTTTTCTTTCTCTATTCCTCAGCCCTCACTTTCTCTCTTCCCCTTCTCCCTCCCTCTCTCCACCCCTACCCTCTCTGTCCTCTCTTCTGCGTGAGCTGTAATGAAACGCTCTCCCATTAATGCCTGTCCTCTCGATGCTCTGTTAATTACTCCTCTATTTATTTAGCTGATCTGTCCGGGCGGGGGCTGTCCCCGACCGTGGGGATTGTCTGACTCCTGCGTTAAATAGCCTGCATTCCGATCCTCTGATGCTGAAACTAACATGAGTCCCCCCTTTTATCTCAACAGCGCGTCAAATTAGCACCCGGCAGATTCCTGCTACAAAGAACCAGGCAACCGAAAAAGCCTGGAGACAGGCTGATTGGTGCTGCGAGCCCTACACAGTATGGTGTCTCGAGCATGGCTGTATGTGGGCTCTGGCTCTACCGAACGAACGCCTCTGCCAGTCTGTCTGGATGTAAACTGTATTTAATGGTGTATGAACATCAAAGCAATGGGGGTGGCATTCAAAATAAATGAATTTCATTGAATACAGTTAGATGGAATTTTATGATGGAAGTGATGAACATTGAATGCAGTTAGATGGAATTGGCGTGTATTTTTGGACAGAATGATGAGTGACAATAAACCAAACTGTTGTGAGAGTATTATGCTGCTTCTGTATAGTACTATCAACACCAGCAGCCTCCCAATACTATACATTGTCACATGTAGGCCAATCAAATAACCTCTTCCATTGATATCTCATTCAGTGCCTCTCTCCGTGACTTCGTAGCCTGTTGTTCTATGAAGAAAATCTATTTTAAAAGATACAAAGCTGATTTCCATAGAGGCAGACAGAGTTGTTGTTCACTGCCAGAGGCATTGAGGCAGGGTGTCATGTAATATTATCAGGCTGATATCTCAGTTCATTCACCAAAACTCCTGTCTCATTGGGGTGGCGTTGTCATGGTGAGAGCTTGACCCCCCCCCCCCCCCCCCCTCGTTGCTCAGTCTAGATCCGGTTTCATCAGTTTATAGGCTACTTTTCTTTTTGGTTTAACCCTGCTTGCCCACATGCCATCATTGAGGAGGCGTTTATGAGAGGGGCAAGGGGGACAGAGAGAGAGCGAGACTGAGAGAATGAGGGGGAGAGCATGCTAAAGGGGTAGAGTGTGTGAGAAAGACGGAGGGATTGAAAAAGGGAGAGTTGGGAAAGAGATTGAGAGCGCCAGTGTTCTCCTGGCCAAGTTGGGACAGACAGAGACCTGGTTGCTCTCTTTGCCATGTTTCACAGTCTATGTGTGCAGGAATGCATTCATTAACAGTAATTCCTCTGCTCTCAAACAAGGGTGCCGTCACTGGGTGAGTGAGTGGAGGATTGGGGAGCTGGTGGGGCTAGGGGGCATTAAGGGGGGGGGGGGCATAAATACACCCCCCCCCCCCCCCCCCCCCCCTCATCCAAACACACTCTCTGAGCAGAGGCGGGCGAGACTCTAGCCAGCCTAGGCCTCCGAGTACAAGTGGATCTCCATGAGAATGGCCGTGGAGGCACAAAGGGATGAAAAGGTAGTGGAAAAGACCCAGTACAATCCCTTCCTGTTCTGTTGGGTCGTTTGTTTCAGGGCTGTCAGTGCCAGGCCCACAGGCCTCCTCGGCCCCCTCAAACCCCCTCAGCCTCTCATCTCCTTGGCCCATTTCACACATTCTTTGCAGCTTTGTTTTTCGGACTGTTTTTAAAACATTGCTCCTGTTCTTTTTCATTCGCGTGAAAAGGGATGGCGGGCAAAGTAACATCAAACAGAAAGTGGGGCATTTGTTTTTTCTAATACATCTGAAAGGCAGCCAGCTCCGGGCATGGAACGTGTTTTGCATAACAAAAGAAAGGCAACACCATTAAGCCAATTAAACTATTTATATACATACTTTAATGACAGAATTTAAGCAGTTATAATTCATGCTTATTGTGTGGTAAAATAAAAGATCCCCTGCCTTCACTGGAATTAACATAGTTTGGTGAAATGTTTTGTGGTTTAATCAACATCTGTAACAATGAAGCCATAATAGAACACGACACATCATTCACTCCATTCTCTTTAAAATGAGACTTTCTCACATAAACTAAATCTTACCTTTGATTCTGTGTTTATTCACAACATCCCCAATAGTTCAACTAGGTTGGACTGTAGAATGCATTATCGCATTTACATATCATTTGTTATATCTGGAGTACTTCTCCTGTCTTATCCGGTGTCCTGTGTGAATTTAAGTATGCTCTCTCTAATTCTCTCTTTCTTTCTCTCTCTCGGAGGACCTGAGCCCTAGGACCGTGCCTCAGGACTACCTGGAATGATGACTCCTTGCTGTCCCCAGTCCACCTGGCCGTGCTGCTGCTCCAGTTTCAACTGTTCTGCCTGCGGCTATGGAATCCTGACCTGTTCACCGGACGTGCTACCTGTCCCAGACCTATTATTTGACCATGCTGGTAATTTATGAACATTTGAACATCTTGGCCATGTTCTGTTATAATCAGAACATGGCCAAGAATGCCAAGCGTGTGTAAAGCTGTCACCAAGGCAAAGGGTGGCTACTTTGAAGAATCTCAAATATAAAATATATTTTGATTTGTTTAACACTTTTTAGGTTAGTACTTGATTCCATATGTGTAATTTCATAGTTTAGATGTCTTCACTATTATTCTACAATGTAGAAAATAACATTTTTTACGGTAGTGGGCTAAATCAAGGTCTGTTTCTTGGTTGTCTTAAACAAATCTACTTTGAAGTAAATTATACACCTTACATACATGGTTATGGGCTTTAAAAAAAAGAAGACACCTGTACTATGTCAGATATAGAGTTATGCATCCCAATATTATACTTTATATACAGTACATACCAGAAGACTGAAATATAGCAAAACCGTTTGACATAGAAACACCAGATATTCAGAGTTATTTTTAATGACGTTAATTCGTTATGAAATTATGAAAAAAATGAATGACATTCCACCCATATGGCCACTAGGTCATTTGACTTCAGGACAGGGTTTATTGTAATACTAATAGCCTCATAACAATTTTATGAAGTTGGCTTTATCTGGCCCAGGTAGGTTCCCAGTCTCCCAACCTCATAACTAGCTAACTAACCAAATCAAATTGCACAGCGCATTAGGAAAGTATTCAGAAACTTTCCCTTTTTCCACATGAAGTTACGTTACAGCCTTATTCTAAAATGTATTCAATTAATTTCCCCCCATCAATCTACTCACAATACCCCATAATGACAAAGCGAAAATATTTGCATAAATACCTTATTCAGACCCTTTGCTGTGAGACTCGAAATTGAGATCAGGTGCATCTTGTTTCCATTGATCATCCTTGAGATGTTTCTACAACTTGATTGGAGTCCACCTGTGGTAAATTCAATTGATTGGACATGATTTGGAAAGGCACACACATGTCTAAGGTCCCATAGTTGACAGTGCATGCCAAGAGCAAAAATCCAGCCATGAGGTCAAAGGGATTGTCCGTAGAGGGCCGAGACAGGGTTGTGTCGAGGCTCAGATCTGGGGAAGGGTACAAAAACATTTATGCGGCATTGAAGGTCCCCAATAACACAGGGGCCCCCATCATTCTTAAATGGAAGAAGTTTAGAACCACCAAGACTCTTCCTAGAGTTGGCCACTTGGCCAAACTGAGCAATTGGGGGAGAAGGGCCTTGGTCAGGGAGGTGACCAAGAACCCAATGGTCACTCTGACAGAGCTCTAGAGATCCTCTGTGGAGATGGGATAACCTTACAGAAGGACAACCATCTCTGCAGCACTCCACCAATCAGGCCTTTATGGTTGCCAGAATTGCCAGACGGAAGCCACTCCTCAGTAAAAGGCACATAACAGCCCGCTTGGAGTTTGCCAAAAGGCACCTAAAGACTCTCAAACCATGAGAAACAAGATTCTCTGGTCTGATGAAACCAAGATTGAACTCTTTGGCCTGAATACCAAAGTGTCACGTCTGGAAGAAACCTGGCACAATCCCTACGGTGAAGCATGGTGGTGGCAGCATCATGTTGTGGGGATGTTTTTCAGCGGCAGGGACTGTGAGACTCGTCAGGATCAAGGCAAAGATGAACGGAGAAAAGTACAGAGAGATCCTTGGTTCACCTTCCAAAAGGACAACAACCCCAGTCACACAGCCAAGACAACACAGTTGTGACTTCGGGACAAGTCTCTGAATGTCCTTGAGTGGCCCAGCCAGAGCCCGGATTTGAACACAATCGAACATCTCTGGAGAGACCTGAAAATGCCTGTGCACCAACTCTTCCAATCCAACCTGACAGAGCTTGAGAGGATCTGCAGAGAAGAACGGGAGAAAATCCCCAAATATAGATGTACTGAACTTGTTGTGTCATACCGAAGAAAAGTTGATGCTGTAATCGCTGCCAAAGGTACTGTATGTAAACATGACATTTCCTTTTTTTATTTTATAAATCAACAAATATTTCTAACAACCTGTTTTTGCTTTGTAATTATGGTGTATTGTGTGGAGATTGATGAGGATAAAAATAAATGTAATCCATTTTAGAATAAGGCTGTAACATAACAACATATGGAAAAAGTCAAAGGGTCTGAATACTTTCCGAATGCGCGGTATAAACTGAACAGTACAGGACCCAAAATCAAACCTTGCGGAATGCCACATGTGATATGTATTTTCTATGGGTTATGTTCAGCCAAGAGTGACACACTCTCGACCGGTTAAATAGGTCCTAAACCAATTTAGAACTGGACCGGAGAGGTCAATCCATTCTGTGCAGAAGGACATCATGGTCAACAGTGTCAAATCCAGCACTTAAATCTAATAGTACTGTTCAAGGTCAGAGAGCTGTTTGCCTCTGTGTTGGATCTAAGATCATTTACCACCTTAACACTCTGTGATGTGGTGGGCACAAAAGCCAGAATTTTTCAAAGATACAGTTGCCATTTAAAAAATATTTTTACTGTCTCAACACCAATTTGCTTAAGAATGGAAGATTGGAAAATTACTAAAGGCTGAAGCATCTAGATTACTTCTTCAGAAGAGGTTTCAACATTGCAGTTTTTAGTACAATTGGGAAAGTGCCCTGTGAACAGAGATTGATTAACAATAGCTTGCACTTCTGCAGATATTCAATTGAAAACTGTTTTTAAGGTGGTGGGAATAGGATCAAGAATGCAGGTACAAGTCTTAAGTTGTACCGAATATTGTTCATACACTAAATGAAAATCTTTAGCAACTTCAGAGGTAAGATAAGGTTTCTTAATGTGTTCAGTATTACCCTGCGCTATGGGCAACAAGGTAATAAAAAAACACAGTGGCTATCAGATAAAGCAACATCAACAATAGAGGATATGTCAATAGAAAGCCCCTTGGTAATGACCAGGTCCAGAGTATGGCCGCAATTATGGGTGGGTCCTGTAACTAACATGTTGCTTAAAGTCCATATTGCTCAAAATATTGATAAGTTCAATGTCCTTGGGGTCAGTTTCTTTGTCAACATGGATATTAAAATCACCCAATACAATGATTTTAGCATAGTTCTTAACGACAATAGACAATAGTTCAGATGAATCAGTAAAGAAAGTGGGGCTGTGCTTTGGCGGCCTATGCAGGGTTATGGCCAGCACTGGTGGCTGACATTTGAACAGTACAGCATGATGCTCAAAAGACCCAAAGTCGCCAAAAGAAATGTCCTTACAGCTGAGAGCATTAGTAAAAATAGGCTGTCCCCCCACCCTTTTTCCCTTTTCTGAAAGAGCATGAAAAGTTGTAGTCCAGGGGGAGGCTTCAATAAGAGCGACACTACAGTCTGATGACAGCCATGATTCAGTGAGAAACATGCAATCAACTTTGCGCTCAGGAAAGAGATCCTTCACGAGAATGGTTTTAATTGTGATTGCTCAAACATTTAAAAGCGCCCTATTCAATGTGTGGGCCACTCTGCCCCTGGGGTATCTGCCTCGAGGTAACCAATGGAATAACAGCCAAATTATTAACGTTACAACAATGTTTTCTGACAGATTTGAGACTATCAGAATGGTAGGATATAACGGTTTGTATAAACTCACTGTAGAAGCCGGAGTTAAAGGAGCATAAATTAGGCTATTCACAATAACCATAGTCCCATTTCTAAAGGAGTCCTCTGTTGCTTATTCTAACAGGGAGAACTGGAGCACTACGAGACCCTGTCCGTCATTCTCTAAAACAGTTTGCGATGTTGCTGGAAATAATCTTGGAACCCCTGCGGTTGTGGTGAATCCCGTCTCTTTTAAAAAGTGCTTTGGGTTGCTCCCACAGCAAATAAACGTTGTCACAAAAAGAGCCATTCCTGTTGTTGCAGTTTCTTCAGGTTCAGGGCAAAGAGTCAGCTGAAACGTTCCGAATCCCTTCTGTAGCAAGGGAGGGGGCCATAGATAATTATTATCAAAAGTATGTGGAGACCCCTTCAAATTAGTGTATTCAACAATTTCAGCCACACCCATTTCGGACAGGTGTATACAATCAAGCACACAGGCATGCAATCTCAATAGACAAACATTGACAGTAGAATGGCCTTACTGAAGAGCTCAGTTTCTTTCAACGAGGCACCGTAGCATGCCACCTTTCCAACAAGTCAGTTTGTCAAATTTCTGCCCTGCTAGAGGTGCCCTGGTCAACTGTAAGTGCTGTTATTGTGAAGTGTAAACTTCTAGGAGTAACAACAGCTCAGCCGCAAAGTGGTAGGACACACAATCTCACAGAATGGGACCCCCAGGTGCTGAAGCGCGTAGCCCATGAAAATCGTCTTTCCTTGGTTGTAACACTCACTAACGAGTTCCAAGCTGCCTCTGGAAGTAACGTCAGCACAAGAACTGTTCCATGGCTAAGCAGCCACACACAAGGCTAAGACCACCATGCGCAATGCCCAGCGTCAGCTGGAGTGTTGTAAAGCTCAACGCCATTGGACTCTGGGGCAGTGGAAACTCGTTCTCTGGAATGATGAATCAGGCTTCACCATCTGGCATTCCAACGGACGAATCTGGGTTTGGCGGATGCCAGGAGAATGCTACCTGCCCCAATGCATAGTTCCAGCTGTAAAGTTTGGTGGAGGAAGATTAATGGTCTGGTGCTGTTCTTCATGGTTTGGGCTAGGCCCCTTAGTTCCAGTGAAGGGAAATCTTATAGCTTACAATGACATTCTTAACAATTTTGTGCTTCAATGTTCCTGTTTCAGCGTGACAATGCCCCATGCACCAAGTGATGTCCAAACAGAAATGGTTTGACTGGCCTGCACAGAGCCCTGACCTTAACCCCATTGCACACCTTTGGGATAAATTGGAATGCCAATTGCGAGCCAGGCCTAATCGCCCAACACTAATGCTCTTGTGACTGAATGGAAGCAAGTACCTGCAGCAATTTTCCAACATTTAGTGGAAAGCCTTCCCAGAAGAAGGTAGGCTGTTATAGCAGCAAAGGGGGTACCAACTCCATATTAATGCCCATGATTTTGGAAATGAGATGTTCGTTGAGCAGGTGACATACTTTTGGTCATGTAGTGTGTATATATGTACAGTGCCTTCGGGAAATATGCAGACCTATTGATTTTTTCCACATTTTGTTACATTACAGCCTTATTCTAAATGTTATTAAAATAACATGTTCCTCATCAATCTACATGCAATACTTCATAATGACTAAGCAATAGCTGTTTATTTTTTATTTTTGGTCATTTATAAACATAAAAAAAGATGTAACATCAAATTTACATAAGTATTCAGACACTTTACTCAGTACTTTGTTGAAGCACCTTTGGCAGTGATTACAGCATCGAGTCTTCCAGGGTTTCTCCCATTCTTCTCTGCAGATCCTCTAAATCTATGTCAGGTTGGATGGGGAGTGTTGCTGCACAGCTATTTTCAGGTCTCTCCAGAGATGTTCGATTGGGTTCAAGTCCGGGCTCTGGCTGGGCCACTCATGGACATTCAGACCACTCCTGCATTGTCTTGGCTGTGTGCTTAGGGTCGATGTCCTGTTGGAAGGTGAACCTTCGCACCAGTCTGAGGTCCTGAGCACTCTGGAGCAGGTTTTTTTAAGGATCTCCTTGTACTTTGCTCGGTTCGTCTTTTCCTCTATCCTGACTAGTCTCCCAGTCCCCACAGCATGATGCTGACTCCACCATGCTTCACCGTAGGGATGGTTCCAGGTTTCCTCCAGACATGACGATTGGCATTCAGGCCAAGAGTTCAATCTCGGTTTCATCAGACCAGAGAATCTTGTTTCTCATGGAGTCTTTAGGTGCCTTTTGGCAAACTCCAAACGGGCTGTCATGTGCCTTTTACCGAGGAGTGTCTTCCATCTGGCCACTCTACCTTAAAGGCCTGATTGGTAGAGTGCTGCAGAGATGGTTGTCCTTCTGGAAAGTTCTCCCATCTCCACATAGGAACTCTGGAGCTCTGTCAGAGTGACCATTGGGTCCTTGGTCACCTCCCTGACCAAGGACCTTCTTACACAATTGCTCAATTTGGCCAAACTTCTTCCATTTAAGAATGATGGAGGTCACTGTGTTCTTGGGGACATTCAATGCTGCAGACATTTTTTGGTGCCCTTCTCCAGATCTGTGCCTCGACACAATCCTTGGCGCTTTACTTACAATTCCTTCAATCTCATGGCTTGGTTTTTGCTCTGGCATGCACTGTCAACTGTGGGACCTTATATAGACATGCCTGTGCCTTTCCAAATCATGTCCAATCAATTGAATTTACCACAGGTGGACTCCAATCAAGTTGTAGAAACATCTCAAGGATGATCAATGGAAACAGAATGCACCTGAGCTCAAATTTGAGTCTCATAGCAAAGGGTCTGAATAGTACAGTGCCTTGCGAAAGTATTCGGCCCCCTTGAACTTTGCGACCTTTTGCCACATTTCAGGCTTCAAACATAAAGATATAAAACTGTATTTTTTTGTGAAGAATCAACAACAAGTGGGACACAATCATGAAGTGGAACGACATTTATTGGATATTTCAAACTTTTTTAACAAATTAAAAACTGAACATTTGGGCGTGCAAAATTATTCAGCCCCTTTACTTTCAGTGCAGCAAACTCTCTCCAGAAGTTCAGTGAGGATCTCTGAATGATCCAATGTTGACCTAAATGACTAATGATGATAAATACAATCCACCTGTGTGTAATCAAGTCTCCGTATAAATGCACCTGCACTGTGATAGTCTCAGAGGTCCGTTAAAAGCGCAGAGACAGCTTTGCACACTCTTGGCATTCTCTCAACCAGCTTTTCCTTCAGTGTTGAAGGAGTTTCCACACATGCTGAGCACTTGTTGGCTGCTTTTCCTTCACTCTGGGGTCCAACTCATCCCAAACCATCTCAAATGGTTTGAGGTCGGGTGATTGTGGAGGCCAGGTCATCTGATGCAGCACTCCATCACTCTCCTTCTTGGTCAAATAGCCCTTACACAGCCTGGAGGTGTGTTTTGGGTCATTGTCTTGTTGAAAAACAAATGATAGTCCCACTAAGTGCAAACCAGATGGGATGGTGTATCGTGCAGAATGATGTGGTAGCCATGCTGGTTAAGTGTGCCTTGAATTCTAAATAAAGCACAGACCGTATCACCAGCAAAACACCCCCACACCATAACACCTACTCTGCGCCTCACAAAGACACGGTGGTTGAAACCAAAATTCTCAAATTTGGTCTCATCAGACCAAAGGACAGATTTCCACCGGTCTAATGTCCATTGCTTGTGTTTCTTGGCCCAAGCAAGTCTCTTCTTTTCATTGGTGTCCTTTAGTAGTGGTTTCTTTGTAGCAATTAAACCATGAAGGCCTGATTCACACAGTCTCCTCTGAACAGTTGATGTTGAGATGTATCTGTTACTTGAACTCTGTGAAGCATTTATTTGGGCTGCAATTTCTGAGACTGGTAACTCTAATGAACTTATCCTCTGCTGCAGTGGTAACTCTGGGTCTTCATTTTCTGTGGCAGCCAGTTGCATCATAGTGCTTGATGGTATTTGCGACTGCACTTGAAGAAACGTTAAAGTTCTTGACATTTTCCGGATTGACCGACCTTCATGTCTTAAAGTAATGATGGACTGTCATTTCTCTTTGCTTATTTGAGTTTTTCTTGCCATAATATGGATTTGGTCTTTTACCAAATATGGCTATCTTCTGTATACCACCCCTTCCTTGTGTAAATTGAAATGCATTCCGGGTGACTACCTCATGAAGCTGGTTGAGAGAAGGCCAAGAGTGTGCAAAGTGTGGCTACTTTGAAGAATCTTAAATATGTTTAACACTTTTTTTGGTTACTACATGATTCCATATGTGTTATTTCATAGTTTTGATGTTTTCACTATTATTGTACAATGTTCAAGTTGTAGAAACATCTCAAGAATGATCATTGGAAACAGGATGCACTTGAGCTCAATTTCGAGTCGCATAGCAAAGGGTCTGAATACTTATGTAAATAAGGTATTTCTGTTTTTCATTTTTAATACATGTGCAAACATTTCCAAAAACCTATTTTCCTTTTGTCATTACGGGGTACTTTGTGTAGATTGTTGAGGATTTCTATTTATTTAATCCATTTTAGAATAAGGCTGTAATGTAACAAAATGTGAAAAAAGTCAATGGCACTGTACATGGGGTACCATTACCGAGTCGATGTGCAGAGAGGGGTACGGGGTAATTGAAGTAGATAGTGTACAGTATGTACATAGAACTAGTAATAAAGTGACAGATAATAAACAGTAGCAGCAGTGTATGTGATGAGTCCAAACAAATTGTGCAAAAAGGTCAATGGAGATAGTCCAGGTAGGAATTTTTAATCAAGAAATTACTACAGATGTAGCATATTAATTTGAGCCAGTTTGCTACAGCAGAAGAATAACTGCAGCAAATGTTGTTGTTTTTTAACTGCAGCATTATAATTAATGAGAATTTGTGTAGGGTTTGATAGTTTTTTCGCTCGGGCAAATCAAGTCTGAAATGTTAAAGTGGAAACTACAAACTTTAGAAGCCTTTTTCAATTTTAGCAGAGATGCAGAGAAGCATATGTTGTTTATTAAAACCACCAGTTTACAGATACCAGATACAGACAGCTCCAGAGGTATGCTTAAATATGCAGAAAAATAAACATATATTTTTTACATAGAACTAAGCATAATGATTATGGCTCTAGATTGCAGGAAAAGGCTGTTTCAATTCTTCAATTGCCACCTCCCGGCCATCCTCACATACTTTGTGCCCCCCTTCAGATTTTTGGTTTGCATGACACCCCTGGGCACGGATGGTCTGGGCCCAGGCCCACCCACTGGGGAACCAAGCCCACCCAATCAGATTGAGATATTATTTGTCTTTTTACCTAAACACCATCAGATAGAATTCATAGCGAGCAGTGAGTTAGTCAGACTTGATTAAATATAACAGAACAGATGAACAGGAATGACATTCACTCTCGCAGGATGGGTTGCCAAAAAAAACGAACTAAAAACCACACCCCCAATAAGCCACGAATATGACTGCATTAAGGCATACTGTATGTCACTGTGCTTCCATGGCTATATGCACCATGCCACTGTCTATTTCATTTGTTCATCTAGAAAACAAGACCGTTCATAATCCAGTGCCTTTATCACAGTCAAGGCACCTATATTTAAGCTTTAATTGGCTGGATGTGTAATTTTTCTCTCAGCCTCATGGTAAAATGTGTAGAGTTGCAGGAAATTAGTTTAGCTTTGTGTAAATATGTGCACACGCATTTGTCCTTCCACACTCGGTCCCGGCGGAGCGCGCGCCTCAGCTCTCCGCTGCGAAACTCGGCTGTGAAGTGTGGTCATGTGACGGGCTAGCGAGCCCAGGCGAAGCACGGCCACACGGTTACATGAGACCTAATGCCAGCTTCATTGAAAAAGCTCTGTTATCGAGAGTAGAGACAGGAGGGACAGACGTTTTCAGTGTGCAGACACAAATAACAACACGCAGAAAGCTCTGGGGAACTCGGGGAAAGGGACATTTTCACAGCCTCAAGAACCTCGGTAGGAGAAAGCAGAAGACACATCGTTTTAAAAGATAAACCAAGCGCAGTGGACACAGTGGGAGTAGATTATTCATTCCGATAACTTCTATAAGGGCAACTAAAAAAATAATTAACTACCTCTCCGCCGTTTCATATTTTTGTTTTATTTTTCCTTTCGTTTACTTTTTTCTTTATTTTATCACCTGTCCTCAGAAAAGCATACAACCAGACGGAGTTGAATTGCAGTGCAGTGCGTAAAGAAATTGAACGCAACACCAGGAGACAGAACAGCTCACCGCATTTAGCCTACCAACAAAATACAGTGTGTATATATATATATTGTACCATCCTTGGTTCTGTTTGGGGCTGATTTTTGTTAATTTTTTGGAATATGGTTGGGGAAATGGAAACGAAGGAGAAACCGAAGCCTACCCCAGACTATCTCATGCAGCTCATGAATGATAAGAAACTGATGAGCAGCCTACCCAACTTCTGCGGAATTTTTAACCACCTCGAACGGCTGCTTGATGAAGGTAAATTTGGGATCAATGTGTGTGAATAGACAAGCACCCTAAATGAAGGTAACATTACATGTGTGGTAGCTTATGTCACAGTATGTGTGCATGGATCCCACGTACGTATTCTCTCATAGTGAACGTGCTGTCTCCCTTCCTTTTTTACATAGGTCGACGTTGGGAGCATTTTTTTGCCTCTGTGGACTGAAATCATAAGCAATGTATTTTTACAGAGACGTGAATGTGTTGTCATCATTGGAAGAAGCATTATATCAATGCAGACACAACAGTAGGCTAGTCTACAGTTCTGAATAGTTCCCAAAACCCTGGTTTGCATTCGTTTTATGCAAGCCTCCCAACCTTCAGGCGTTTCACTCGAAGAGCACACCAGTACTTGTATTCTTGCGTGCTTTAATCCCACTCGTGTTGACATAAAACATTTGATTTAAAAGGTGAAACCATAGCATACCTAAATAGAAAGAAAGATTACAATCTGTTTGGTGATTCACGTATTCTTCAGAGAGTTCTTTTAGAGTTAACCTAAACTAGACATCGCTATTGGACTCTATTTCAAGGTAATAAACAATGCACGAGGTGGAGGAATGTTTTTTAAAGGAATGTTGAATACTTTGTCCCTACCTACACAGACAATATTGTAACCAATTGCACCGTTATCCTTACAGCGCAATGAAGAGTGACATTTCTCACTCCAATCCGTCTTTAAAAAAAAACTATTTCCCCCTGAGAATATTAGAGAATATTAGTGAAACAATAACGCATGCTATTAGTCTACATTTCGTGTTTATTTATTTTGTGTCCTTCAATAATGTACATTCTAGTTGACATAGATAGGCAATAATGTGTGTGAGTTGGAGTGCTAGAGAGACTGTTGGGAATTTGGTGGATGAGGCGCCAGGGGGCTCCCACCGGGTTTAGTCTTCATCTTATTTTATCGCCCACCTCTTTGGGTACCATTTTCCCCTCAACATTCTGCTACCTTTCACTTTTTAAGTTATTTAGGCCTACTAAACTATTTGATATATATCACACTTTTGAATGCCTCATTAAACCCTGTGAGGTTTTATTTGAAGTGATGAGCCTCTTTTTGAGATTAGAATTTTATGATTTTCTATTCATCCCAAGGCATTGCATACGCACTCACTATGGCAGCCTGCCTTGCGTTGCCTACATAGGGCTATATGCTAGCAATTTCAGAAATATTTTGGTGAGTTCAAGAGATTTTCTTAGCGTGCATGAGATGCCAGTGAATTCGTTTATTTAGGTTGTATCCTACAGTATTGGTTGTGGGGAACGTGACAATTGACTGCGTAATGTCCACAGGTAGAATTGCGCAATGCCTAGACCCTAGACAACTATATTCAGCCACGGGCCAATTTTCATCAGAGCGAATGGTCGGGGAGCCAGAAAATTATTATTATTATTATTAATTGACCACAACTAAGCCCCCCAAAATATTGTGACACCTTGATTACATTGAGAAACGATCACATGTCTCTTTTTTTATTTGCGGGAATATTTGGGAACAGATTTTCATAAATTTTACACATTTTTAGCTCAAATATATCATTTTTGGCCAGTATTTTTTGACCAAAACAAAACTGTCACGGGACCCCTGCCGTAGACCTATACCCCCGCCTCCTATTTCAGGGGCGCGTTCAGTAGGACACAGCGTTGTAGAACATTCAGACAGAAATATGCTCTTTAGAACAGTCATGAATCTCTGACATGTGGAATAAGGAATCTGCTCTATTTGAGGTATTCCTATCTGCAACGTTCCCAATTGTTTTCGTTCTGAACATTACCCAGGTGTTTCTCTCATCTTGTCAGGTGAAGAAAATATTGATATTTTTAGTGAGAGGTAAGGTTTCTAACACACCTTTAACAACGTCTAACCGCCCACGTCAAATCTAATTTTCCATGTGTGTGCAAAACAAGTGCTTTCTATAGAGTTTTGCTGTTTGTCATGTGGTCAGTGGAAGGCTATGTTAGACTGCAGCTGATTCAGGGCTAGGCCGCGAAGGAGAAACACACCCAACTTAGCCAAAGTGGATGTCCCCGCATATTATTGTCAATCTGTCATGTCCATATGTTCACAAATCATCATCAAATGGTTAACCATTTGATTCTCTCAGCTCAGACGAGAGGCCCCACGGTCTTCGCCCACGTGTTCTCGAAGGGGTCTAACTTGTCTAGTGGGCCGGGTTAATCACGGACGCTCTCGCTCACGAGTTCCTGCTTTTCGCGTTGGTTTCGGTCTGAAGCATCGGTGCCTGATGGAGCTGCAGGCCATGCTGGTGTGAGTGAGGGGCGGGTGAGGAGCGGAGGGTTTGGGTGGTGCTGGAATGCAGCTGTGTGTGAGGCAAGCCGATCCCTCCGCTTCGCACAGCACTCCCGCTCATCTGGAAAGATTTCTGTATTTATTCCACAGGACGCACAAGAAAGAGAAACGTAGGCCTAACGGGAATACATTCCCAGGGACCATAGGATACATAAAGACACACACACACACACACACACACACACACACACACACACACACACACACACACAGTGACTCATACAATATTGTTATTGTGTGATAGTACAGCTGCTTAAGAAGTACAATATGGCACATGTAAAGCCCCCGTAGTACATTAGAGTTCCGATTCACTGTACACTATTCTGAAGAACTCTCTCCTTCACTTCCCCTTTCACTGCATGGCTGTGCTCAATACTAGGCACTACTATTAGAACTGAGAAAAGCGTGCCTATGGTCTCAGCACTAATTGAATGACCAATTTACAGAAACTCTTCATCACTCAGTCGAGTAGTACACATCACGCAAATCAGATCATTTTCAGTGTGCGTGCCTGCACTTGAGTGTGTGTGTCCAAGTGGATTCGCAAGTATACATTTGTGAGCGTTGCTGTCAGTTTGTGTCTTCCCGTTAGTCTGTTCTGTATGTGGCTGATAAACCAGGTCTGTCTAAATGCTGGGATGTGATGTGCAGACAGACAGAGAGATCTATGAGTCAGTGCACGCACCCTTTGGCCAGATAGACGGTGGGGTGGATTGAGACCCTAGTTTCACTTCCACTAGCACACAGTTCTGACCTCCAATAATACCACAAATGACATGTAGCTGAGGTGTAGTTGACTCAGCACCCCCCCCCCCCCCCCCCCCACACACACACACACACACACACACCATTCCCCTTAGCTGTGTGTGCCCGCGTGCGTGCCGGTGCATGTGTGCGTTTTATTTGATCAGCAGGACCTTTTGTAAGCAATAATAATTCCAATCATCAATTGGAACGCCGCCAAGCTTACCCTAGTAAAACTGACTATCCTACCGATCCTCGACTTCGGCGATGTCATCTACAAAATGGCTTCCAACACTCTACTCAGCAAACTGGATGCAGTCTATCACAGTGCCATCCGTTTTGTCACTAAAGCACCTTATACCACCCACCACTGCGACTTGTATGCTCTAGTCGGCTGGCCCTCGCTACATATTCGTCGCCAGACCCACTGGCTCCAGGTTATCTACAAGTCCATGCTAGGTAAAGCTCCGCCTTATCTCAGCTCACTGGTCACGATGGCAACACCCACCCGTAGCACGCGCTCCAGCAGGTGTATCTCACTGATCATCCCTAAAGCCAACACCTCATTTGGCCGCCTTTCGTTCCAGTACTCTGCTGCCTGTGACTGGAACGAATTGCAAAAATCGCTGAAGTTGGAGACTTTTATCTCCCTCACCAACTTCAAACATCAGCTATCTGAGCAGCTAACCGATCGCTGCAGCTGTACATAGTCTATTGGTAAATAGCCCACCCATTTTCACCTACCTCATCCCATACTGTTTTTATTTATTTATTTTTCTGCTCTTTTGCACACCAATATCTCTACCTGTACATGACCATCTGATCATTTATCACTCCAGTGTTAATCTGCAAAATTGTAATTATTCGCCTACCTCATGCCTTTTGCACACATTGTATATAGACTCCCCCTTTGTTTTCTACTGTGTTATTGACTTGTTAATTGTTTACTCCATGTGTAACTCTGTGTTGTCTGCTCATACTGCTATGCTTTATCTTGGCCAGGTCGCAGTTGCAAATGAGAACTTGTTCTCAACTAGCCTACCTGGTTAAATAAAGGTGAAATAAAAATAAAAAAATAAAATAAAAAATTTAGCCTATGTTCCACGTGCGTTCACTGTATGCGGACTGGATTAGTGAGTGACGCCAACCACTGGGCACAGACGTCAATTCAACGTCTATTACACGTTGGTTCAACGTAATGCCATTGAAAAGGCACGGAGCCAACGTTGATTCGACCAGTGTGTGCCCAGTGGGCAGTGTTACTGTAATAGAGTGGGATGGATTATTGCTTGCGTGATCTGGCTACACGTATGCATCTGCGGTAATGTGTACAATCGGATTTGTTATAGGCAGGGTGAATTCACCTAGTATACAATATCCTCATAGCGCCAGTCTGTAGCTGTGCTTTTCCATTGCTGGTATCAGCCGAGCGACGCTAAATCACTGGATTTTGCAGACCTCAGCGTTATTCCGCTTTCCAGAGAGGGGGGGGGGGGGGGGGAGTATAAAATATCATCTACAGCTTGTGCTTGGCCGCAACGTTGATCATACGTGACGCACCAAGTCGGCGTTTTCTTCTCCCCTCTGTTGTGACCTGCTGTGGTCTGCGGTGAAGAATGAGAAGAGATAAATGAGTATGGAAACGCAGCCGCATCACTGATGGTGATGGAGGGCTATATCTCATCCCACAGAGGATGCGTTTGTAGTCTGATAACCCTGGTGCACCTGTGTGCAACGGCTGTGACTGAGAACTGATAATAGATTGTGTGTGCATGGGGAGAGTGTGTGTGTGTGTTTTTTTTGGTCTTACCATCCTTGTGGGGACCAGAAGTGCTCAAAAGGATAGTAAAACAAGGAAAATTCGGACAAGTGTGGGCATTTCGCCAGTTCCCACAAGGAAAAAGGCTATTGTGTGTGTGTGTGTGTACTTAGTGTACTTGCTATTAGTTTGTGCTTTTTCCAGTGACGTTCAAGTGCGGCAAGATAACTCATCACAGAACCACCTGGATTATTTATAATACTAGCTAGGTGTGTCCTGGGCAGGCGATTGTAGTCAGTATGTCAGTTGCAGTGACATTACTACCGAACCATGTCTAGATGGTCATGGTCAGAAAGTATCAGTGACCATATGACTCAGGTAAAAGTTGTCCCAAGTCATAACTGGGTATGTGAGATGAGCCCCCTCATCTGAGTACTGAGCCCGGCCCTGAGCTGTCATCTGTGAGTGATGTGTCTGCGCGGTGGCCCAGAGCAGACGACACAGCTGCGTACTGATGCGCAGACTGATGCCGCTGTTAGTGCAGATGAATGCTCTCAATGGACCGTCAGTGCAGCCAGCCATGCAGGGCTGCTCCGCTCTGTAATAAAGGTGATGAATTGAGTCACTGCTATAGGTACTCTGGTACTCTACTCTGTATGCCCAAGCCCCAATACACACTCAAAAGGATGGGAGGAGAGGTTAGTAGAAGAAGGATCTGTGAGAGAGCAAGGCCAATGAGCTTATGATGAATAACTTTTAAGGTGTGTGTGTGTGTGTGTGTGTTTCGCGCCCCACTGGGTGCCACTACTGTATGTTTTGTTTAACCAAAATGAATTGCCCACATTAACTGTATCCAAAGTGTTTGACAACTCATTTATCTTCATGTAGTTATTAGCTAGCTGTTATTGTCTTTTCTATTGATATTGACCACTAGCACATGAAACAATCCTGGGAAATCACATTGAAGAGTTCATATGTTTCACTAGAGTGACGGTTCACAAGAAACAAGTTCACTTCCCCAGGATAGTTAGTGGTTCACTGGCGTGACACAGGAAGAAGACTCTAACAGTTAAACGCACTCGGCGTCGCAGAGAGACAGGAGCTGACTCCGTCAGGAAGTGGTAATCAACACAACACAGAGGATCATTCCAAGGTCTCCTCTTTGCCATTAAAAGTTGTGGAAGGATGCAGGTTGAGCTCAGGCGTAGTCTCCTTATGTCTCGTCATATTCTCTCTCTCTCTCTCTCTCTCTCTCTCTCTCTCTCTCTCTCTCTCTCTCTCTCTCTCAAGCATCAAGGAGTCCCAGAGAGACCTGAGAAACCTTCCAACTCATCTCACAATTAGACCAAGTGGTTCTATTCATCACATAATTGGAGTAATTAATTCATTTCAGAAGTAGGGTCTGGTTGGGGGGGCTCAAATTCAATGTGTTCAGATCCTGTCCCTGTGTTGTGGAGTAACTGTTCCCGTCTCTTACTTAGGGTGTGCACTGCAGCACTAGGAGGGATGGGGAAAAGGGTACCTTAGGGATAAAGACGGCGAAGCTTGTGATTTTCTCATTTGGTCGATCCGGTGTGTTGTTGTCTATCGTACCCTCTGTATTCAGTCTGTATCAAGAGGTTAGAATTACAGCCAGAGTACCTCAACCTGACTGCTGTGGCAGATAGAGCCAATATAATACATAGTCTATCATAGATCGAGGGCAGGTCCCTACCAGGTCAGTCACGTGAAGTGATAGAGGCTTTCACTCATCCCTTTAAACCCCCTAGAGCACCGGTGCGTCAATCTAAGTCACATAAACTGACGGATTTTGATGGGGATTTTTTTAAAGTTAAGAGATCTCTTTTTTTGTTGTTGTCATTGGATGCGCCTCAATCCAACGCCTCCGGAGAAGTCGCACCTGCGCTTGCGAAAACATCTGTAGCGTCCGAACGGTTTGGCTCACAAAACTATTATGCAGTGGTGTGTATTCATGGCTACCAAGGGAAGCCAGGCTTCCCCATGAAATTGACCAAGATGGTTTTTTTAAAACACACAATTATTCATCTTTCGTCTCTCTGTTTCATTGTTTTCCTTTCCTAATTCGCAAAAGGCTGAATGTATCTCACATGAGAAAGCATCCGAGCGAGCGTAACAGCGCCCCTCCGTCTCTCTATGTGTAGGCCATCTATCTGATGCCGTCTGGTCCAAACGAGTATGACATTGTTGCCGCCCATAGCATTGTAGGCAAGGGAAGCCAGCGAGCATTTGGCCTCCCGTAACAAAAAAAAGTATAGAAAATGGGCGTTGGGCTAAACTGAGCGAGCTCAACTGTGAAGGGTCCTGGAGCACCCAAAAAAAGTGTCATGGGAAGCCATCTTGGATTTGGCGTCACTCCTAGCAAATCCCATTGACAGCATCTGTCATTGACAGAAAAACCTGAATTGTTGCATTTCATTTGGTTGTTGTCCTGCGGTGGCTAGCTAGCCGGCTAGTTAAAATTGTACCTTTCCTAACTAAATTAGCCATGGATTGAGATAGGGATTTGGACTTGTGGTTTTACTTCATTCTCCGTATGATTATCCGGCCAATGATTATAACAGCGATTCTGATCCAACCATTAATTAATACATTGTTGTGCCCCTGGCCTGAGAGGATGAAAGTTCAATATTTAGCTTGATGTAGAAGGCTAATGTTAACTGGCTAACATTGCCCATGAATGGAAGTTAGGCTAGCGAACAAGCATTTTAGCCAGATAGCCTAGGACAACAAAACATGAAAGCATGTACTATATGACATATGAGTGATAGACCGTTTCTTCAACATGAAAGAGAGGAGGATGGGTTTGGTATTTCCCTACAAGTAGGGTGCGTCAACATGTTTTCTACTTGCAGGAACGCGCGCGCACACACACACACAGAAATCATAACCATGGAGAGCCATATCATATTTAGCTCAAGTTGATGGGACTAAATACACTGCTCAAAAAAATAAAGGGAACACTAAAATAACATCCTAGATCTAAATGAAATATTCTTATTAAATACTTTTTTCTTTACATAGTTGAATGTGCTGACAACAAAATCAGACAAAAATTATCAATGGAAATCAAATTTATCAACCCATGGAGGTCTGGATTTGGAGTCACACTCAAAATTAAAGTGGAAAACCACACTACAGGCTGATCCAACTTTGATGTAATGTCCTTAAAACAAGTCAAAATGAGGCTCAGTAGTGTGTGTGGCCTCCACGTGCCTGTATGACCTCCCTACAATGCCTGGGCATGCTCCTGATGAGGTGGCGGATGGTCTCCTGAGGGATCTCCTCCCAGTCCTGGACTAAAGCATCCGCTAACTGCTGGACAGTCTGTGGTGCAATGTGGCATTGGTGGATGGAGCGAGACATGATGTCCCAGATGTGCTCAATTGGATTCAGGTCTGGGGAACGGGCATGCCAGTCCATAGCATCAATGCCTTCCTCTTGCAGGAACTGCTGACACACTCCAGCCACATGAGGTCTAGCATTGTCTTGCATTAGGAGGAACCCAGGGCCAACCACACCAGCATATGGTCTCACAAGAGGTCTGAGGATCTCATCTCGGTACCTAATGGCAGTCAGGCTACCTCTGGCGAGCACATGGAGGGCTGTGCGGGCCCCCAAAGAAATGCCACCCCACACCATGACTGACCCACCGCCAAACCGGTCATGCTGGAGGATGTTGCAGGCAGCAGAACGTTCTCCACGGCGTCTCCAGACTGTCACGTCTGTCACGTGCTCAGTGTGAACCTGCTTTAATCTGTGAAGAGCACAGGGCGCCAGTGGTGAATTTGCCAATCTTGGTGTTCTCTGGCAAATGCCAAACGTCCTGCACGGTTTTGGGCTGTAAACACAACCCCCACCTGTGGACGTCGGGCCCTCATACCACCCTCATGGAGTCTGTTTCTGACCGTTTGAGCAGACACATGCACATTTGTGGCCTGCTGGAGGTCATTTTGCAGGGCTCTGGCAGTGCTCCTCCTGCTCCTCCTTGCACAAAGGCGGAGGTAGCGGTCCTGCTGCTGGGTTGTTGCCCTCCTACGGCCTCCTCCACGTCTCCTGATGTACTGGCCTGTCTCCTGGTAGCGCCTCCATGTTCTGGACACTACGCTGACAGACACAGCAAACCTTCTTGCCACAGCTCGCATTGATGTGCCATCCTGGATGAGCTGCACTACCTGAGCCACTTGTGTGGGTTGTAGACTCCGTCTCATGCTACCACTAGAGTGAAAGCACCGCCAGCATTCAAAAGTGGCCAAAACATCAGCCAGGAAGCATAGGAACTGAGAAGTGTTCACCTGCAGAACCACTCCTTTATTGGGGGTGTCTTGCTAATTGCCTATAATTTCCACCTGTTGTCTATTCCATTTGCACAACAGCATGTGACATTTATTGTCAATCAGTGTTGCTTCCTAAGTGGACAGTTTGATTTCACAGAAGTGTGATTGACTTGGAGTTACATTGTGTTGTTTAAGTGTTCCCTTTATTTTTTTGAGCAGTGTAGTTTTTGGGTATGTTTTAGTTGTCGCTGTATTAGACTAAGCAGAGGTGATTTGACGATGTTGAAATTGTGATGTTTTCTTTGCGTCTTGTGGTAACTCTCTGGGGTTCTAAATCGATAGTTGTTTAGTGGTCTGAAAATGTCGGAAACATTAACTTGCTTGACCCCACTGTAGGTCATGGAACTGTCTGTTACTGTACATGCAATATGCTTTGTGGACTTCACTAGACAGAGGTTGCTGGGGGGGGGGGTGGCTTCCCCAGTTATTTTACCCCTCTACTGCTATTATGAGAAGGGGAGACTCTCACGAAAACAATGGTGTTCTCCTCTATGACCCCCACAAGTGTAACATGACTCGTCTGAAGGTAAACCGGTACCGGTTTAAAAATACAAACGGAAGTATGAAGGTAGTTTTGTGCCTTCCCAAAAAAAAGAGGTTAAATGCAGTGCCTTCGGAAAGTATTCAGACCCTTGACTTTTTTCACAATGTTACGTTACAGCTTTATTCTAAAATTTATGAAATCGTTTTTTTCCCCTCACCAATCTACACACAATACCCCATGATGATAAAGCAAAAACAGATTTGTGGAGGTCTTTGCTCATTTTTAAATTTATTTTTAAATATAACATTTACATATGTATTCAGACCCTTTCCTCAGTACTTTGTTGAAGCACCTTTGGCAGTGATTACAGCATCGAGTCTTCTTGGGTATGACGCTACAAGCTTGGCACACCTGTATTTGGAGAGTTTCTACCATTCTTCTCTGCAGATAATCTCAAGCTCTGTCAGGTTGGATGGGGAGCGTCAGTGTACAGCTATTTTCAGGTCTCTCCAAAGATGTTCAATCAGGTTCAAGGCTGGGCTCTGGCTGGGCCACTCAAGGACATTCGGAGACTTGTCCCGAAGCCACTCCTGCGTCGTCTTGGCTGTCTTCTTAGGGTTGTTGTCCTGTTGGAAGGTGAACCTTCACCCCAGTCTGAGGTACTGAGTGCTCTGGAGCAGGTTTTCACCAAGGATCTCTCTCTGTACTTTGCTTCGTTCATATTGCCCTCTATCCCTGCTGCTGAAAAACATCCCCACAGCATGATGCTGCCACCACCATGCTTCACCGTAGGGATGGTGCCAGGTTTAATCTAGATGTGATGCTTGGCATTCAGGCCAAAGAGTTCAATCTTGGTTTCATCAGACCATAGAATCTTGTTTTTCATGGTCTGAGAGTCTTTAAGTGCATTTAGGCAATCACCAAGTGGGCAGTCATGTGCATTTTACTGAGGAGTGTCTTCCATCTGACCACTCAACCATAAAGGCCAGATTTGGTAGAGTGCTGCAGAGATGGTTGTCCTTCTGGAAGGTTCTCCCATCTCCACAGAGGAACTCAAGAGCTCTGTCAGAGTGGCCATTGAGTTCTTGGTCACCTCTCTGACCAAGGCGCCTCAGTTTGGCCATGTGGCCAGCTCTAGGAAGAGTCTTGGTGGATCCAAACTTCTTCCATTTAAGAATGGAGACCACTGTGTTCTTGGGGACCTTCAATGCTGCAGACATTTTTTGGTACCCTTCCCCAGATCTGTGTCTCAACACAATCCTGTCTTGGAGCTCTACGGACAATTCCTTCGACCTCATGGCTTGGTTTCTGCTCTGACATGCACTGTCAACTGTAGGACCTTATATAGACAGGTCGGTGTCTTTCCAAATCATGTCCAATCAATTGAATTTATCACAGGTGGACTCCAATCAAGTTGTAGAAACATCTCAAAGATGATCAATGGAAACAGGATGCACCTGAGCTCAATTTCGAGTCTCATAGCAAAGCGTTTGAATAGTATGTAAATGAGGTATTTCTGTTTTTTAATATATTTGCCAACATTTCTACAAACCTGTTTTCACTTTGTCATTATGGGGTGTTGTGTTAGATTTCTGAGGTCTATTCTTTTTAGAATAAGGCTGTAACATAACATTGTGGAAAAAGTAAAGGGGTCTGAGTACTTTCCAAAGGCACTGTAAGTGTAAAAAATCATATATATACAGTACCAGTCAAAAGGCTGGACACACCTACTCATTCAGGGGGTTTTCTTTATTTTTATTATGTTCTACATTGTAGAATAATAGTGAAGACATCAAAACTATTAAATGACACATGGAATCATGTAGTAACCAAAAAGTGTTTAACAAATCAAAATATAATTTAGATTTTATATTCTTCAAAGTAGCCACGGTGACAGCTTTGCACATTGGCATTCTCTCAACCAACTTTAGCTGGAATACTTTTCCTTCAGTGTTGAAGGAGTTTCCACACATGCTGAGCACGTTGGCTGCTTTTCCTTCACTCTGGGGTCCAACTCATCCCAAAACATCTCAAATGGTTTGAGGTCGGGTGATTGTGGAGGCCAGGTCATCTGATGCAGCACTCCATCACTCTCCTTCTTGGTCAAATAGCCCTTACACAGCCTGGAGGTGTGTTTTGGGTCATTGTCTTGTTGAAAAACAAATGATTGTCCCACTAAGTGCAAACCAGATGGGATGGTGTATCGTGCAGAATGATGTGGTAGCCATGCTGGTTAAGTGTGCCTTGAATTCTAAATAAATCACAGACCGTATCACCAGCAAAACACCCCCACACCATCACACCTCCTCTGCGTCTCACAAAGACACGGTGGTTGAAACCAAAAATCTCAAATTTGGACTCATCAGACCAAAGGACAGATTTCCACCGGTCTAATGTCCATTGCTTGTGTTTCATGGCCCAAGCAGGTCTCTTCTTATTATTGGTGTTCTTTAGTAGTAGTTTCTTTGCAGCAATTTGACCATGAAGGCCTGATTCACACAGTCTCCTCTGAACAGTTGATGTTGAGATGTATCTGTTACTTGAACTCGGTGAAGCATTTATTTGGGCTGCAATTTCTGAGACTGGTAACTCTAATGAACTTATCCTCTGCTGCAGAGGTAACTCTGGGTCTTCATTTTCTGTGGCGTTAAAGTTCTTGACATTTTCCGGATTGACTGACCTTCATGTCTTAAAGTAATGATGGACTGTCATTTCTCTTTGCTTATTTGAGCTCTTCTTGCCATAATATGGATTTGGTCTTTTACCAAATATGGCTATCTTCTGTATACCACCCCTTCCTTGTGTAAATTGAAATGCATTCCGGGTGACTACCTCATGAAGCTGGCTGAGAGAAGGCCAAGAGTGTGCAAAGGTGTCATCAAAGCAAAGTGTGGCTACTTTGAAGAATCTAAAATATGTTTAACACTTTTTTTGGTTACTACATGTTATTTCATAGTTTTGATGTCTTCACTATTATTGTACAATGTTGAAAATAGTAAAATAAAGAAAAACCCTGTATTCAACTGAAATGTGTCTTCTGCATTTAACCCAACATCTCTGAATCAGAGAGGTGCGGGGCTCTGCCTTAATCTGCATCCACGTCTTCAGGCACCCGGAGAGCATTGGGTTAACTGCCTTGCTCAGGGGCAGAACAACAGATTTTTTACCTTGTCAGCTTGGGGATTCGATCTAACCTCTAAGCTACCTGCCACCCCATGACTATATGTGTCAATCTTTTACTGCTACTGTGTGTACATATATTTTTTTCTGTGTTTTCTTATACAGTGCCTTGCGAAAGTATTCGGCCCCCTTGAACTTTGCGACCTTTAGCCACATTTCAGGCTTCAAACATAAAGATATAAAACTGTATTTTTTTGTGAAGAATCAACAACCAGTGGGACACAATCATGAAGTGGAACGACATTTATTGGATATTTCAAACTTTTATAACAAATCAAAAACTGAAAAATTGGGCGTGCAAAATTATTCAGCCCCCTTAAGTTAATACTTTGTAGCGCCACCTTTTGCTGCGATTACAGCTGTAAGTCGCTTGGGGTATGTCTCTATCAGTTTTGCACATCGAGAGACTGAATTTTTTTCCCATTCCTCCTTGCAAAACAGCTCGAGCTCAGTGAGGTTGGATGGAGAGCATTTGTGAACAGCAGTTTTCAGTTCTTTCCACAAATTCTCGATTGGATTCAGGTCTGGACTTTGACTTGGCCATTCTAACACCTGGATATGTTTATTTTTGAACCATTCCATTGTAGATTTTGCTTTATGTTTTGGATCATTGTCTTGTTGGAAGACAAATCTCCGTCCCAGTCTCAGGTCTTTTGCAGACTCCATCAGGTTTTCTTGCCAGAATGGTCCTGTATTTGGCTCCATCCATCTTCCCATCAATTTTAACCATCTTCCCTGTCCCTGCTGAAGAAAAGCAGGCCCAAACCATGATGCTGCCACCACCATGTTTGACAGTGGGGATGGTGTGTTCAGCTGTGTTGCTTTTACGCCAAACATAACATTTGCATTGTTGCCAAAAAGTTCAATTTTGGTTTCATCTGACCAGAGCACCTTCTTCCACATGTTTGGTGTGTCTCCCAGGTGTCTTGTGGCAAACTTTAAACGACACTTTTTATGGATATCTTTAAGAAGATATGGACAGAGTCCATAAGAAGTCTTTAAGAAGATATGGACAGAGTCTCCCACCTCAGCTGTAGATCTCTGCAGTTCATCCAGAGTGATCATGGGCCTCTTGGCTGCATCTCTGATCAGTCTTCTCCTTGTATGAGCTGAAAGTTTAGAGGGACGGCCAGGTCTTGGTAGATTTGCAGTGGTCTGATACTCCTTCCATTTCAATATTATCGCTTGCACAGTGCTCCTTGGGATGTTTAAAGCTTGGGAAATCTTTTTGTATCCAAATCCGGCTTTAAACTTCTTCACAACAGTATCTCGGACCTGCCTGGTGTGTTCCTTGTTCTTCATGATGCTCTCTGCGCTTTTAACGGACCTCTGAGACTATCACAGTGCAGGTGCATTTATACGGAGACTTGATTACACACAGGTGGATTGTATTTATCATCATTAGTCATTTAGGTCAACATTGGATCATTCAGAGAACCTCACTGAACTTCTGGAGAGAGTTTGCTGCACTGAAAGTAAAGGGGCTGAATCATTTTGCACGCCCAATTTTTCAGTTTTTGATTTGTTAAAAAAGTTTGAAATATCCAATAAATGTCGTTCCACTTCATGATTGTGTCCCACTTGTTGTTGATTCTTCACAAAAAAATACAGTTTTATATCTTTATGTTTGAAGCCTGAAATGTGGCAAAAGGTCGCAAAGTTCAAGGGGGCCGAATACTTTCGCAAGGCACTGTATCTCCTAGATTTAGGACACTTCAAAGCGACTGCCTTTAACAAACGAATCAAACTTAAAAGTGTTGACATACAAAAGGTATAACCAAAATAATAATAATTAAACTAAAGAAAGATCTATAAATGATCACTCCGATCTTAAGACCTTGGACTGAGATCTACCCACAAAAGCCAAAGGTCACTGGGTCAACGTGCTATTAGTTTAGTCATCCCTTCACAAGACTAAACACTCAATCTCACGAGACAATCAATCTCTCTATTCTGTAGCGTAGACCGCTGCGGCTCTAGCCGCGCTCTGTATTAATGCGCATCATTATTCCGTTCTCCCTGCGATACCAGCATTATGCGAGAATACATCCGTGTGTTCTTCTATAATGCATTCACATTTCTCATTTTAAAAGCACCATCTGCTATTGAAACCCCTTTCTACCACGGAACGTTGAGTAAGTAAGTCATCCGCAGGGTTACAGTATTACGGCTGTGTGTTGGGGGGGGGGGGGGGGGGGGGGGGGGGAGATGTGGGGGGATGGGGTGGAGGACTGAGGGGTGGGCATGAAAAAGAGCATGTGAAAAAAATGGATGAAACCTATTTATTGAAACGTGAAAAAGTTTAAATGCGCAGGCAACGTGTGACCTCATTTTTATCGCTAGACTTTGCTCCCACATGGTTTCTCTTGCTCTTGCTGCTTCCGCTGCTCCCCCTCAGATGGTTTGAAGTAAACAAATAATTCTCGAGGAAATGACATCCTAAAGGTTTAGGGTTGATATCTTCATCTGAGAGTCGCGTGTGGGATTGAGTAAGTGCTCCTGCGTGCGCTATGGGTCTGCTTTAGCTTATGTCAAATGATGGCTCGCCGTCTACCCTTGCTTTTCAAATCAAAGCGCAAAAGTTAGACTGGACCACCTGTACGGAGACTGCGATGTTAATTACCCTGCTGTAATTCATTTCAAAAGCCAATAAAGAACAGCGCTGTAAAAGACTGTGAGTGCTTCAACCTTTCAAGACTGTAGGCCTTCTGTGTCAGCCTCTTTTGAGCACGGGCTATTTTTCTTCCACTTCTTGACACAAAGTTAACGCTTCAACACATTCTGCAATTGTTGTTTGCTTGGGGAATCTAAAAGATTGATGTGTTTTCCCTCTGTCACCAGCTCAAAGTTCAAGGTGTGGTAGGAGGTTGGAGGTTCCTTATTTTCTCATTTGAATCTCACCACTTTTCTGAGGTGATTTTCAAATGTTCTGGGCTGGTGCCCAAGTCCACTCTAAAGGACATTCAAAGGTATCCACCTAATGAACCATCTATTAGACCGCCTAGTTTAATGCTGATAAAGAGCATCAAGACCCGCCTGTGAAAAATGAGCAATCCTTGACCTCAATTATCTCGGCTTACTAAGGGCTCAAAGGAGAGAGAGATTATTCTTTACTCTTTTGAAGGTTGATTATAAGTGTCTTAAATTTCGGCTGCAAGATGTTAGATTCGTTGAAATACTGTAGGCCTATCTTTAGTTGGAACATTGAGGTTGAGAAGTGTAAATGATCTCTTTTGGATTTGTAAAGCTGAGTTCTGATACTGCTCACAACATGTGATTTCGGTCCTGAATTTTTATTTTGGTCGAGATATGCAACACTAAATCGTTTTATTTGGACTCTGAAGCAGTTTTCTTTCTTAGAGCTAGCTGATAATGTTTGTCGATCATTTGGACGGATCCTCCGTCCGACCTCCCATCCTCAAAACATGTGATATCTGCTGCCACTCATTAACAAGCATTAAACCATTAACTCCTTAACCGCATGTCTCGTGACAGCCCAACCCAATTATGTCAGTCTAAGCCAGAGCATGCAGAACAGCGCAGGAATGTTTCATCAGTATGTTGCTGTGTTCATCCAGAAAGGAAATCACTGAGCGCAGTTTGTATCTCGTATATTTGCCTTAGCTGTGTGGCTAAATCTGACCACGTTTCAGCATGGCTGTGAATAGTTGTAGTTGTAGCATAGTTGTAAATGTACCAAATGTGGCCTGTTCAGTATCTCACAGTCTTACATTATCTCAGTGTCTCTCTGAGTGTCTCACATTATCTCAGTGTCTCTCTGGGTGTCTTACATTATCTCAATATAGCTGAGTGTCTTACATTATCTCAATGTATCTGAGTGTCTTACATTTTCTCATTGTCTCTCTGAGTGTCTTACATTATCTCAATGTCTCTGAGTGTCTTACATTGTCTCAGTGTCTCTCTGGGTGTCTTACATTATCTCAATGTATCTGAGTGTCTTACATTATCTCATTGTCTCTCTGAGTGTCTTACATTATCTCAGTGTCTATCTGGGTGTCTTACATTATCTCAGTGTCTCTCTGAGTGTCTCACATTATCTCAGGGTCTCTCTGAGTGTCTTACATTATCTCAGTGTCTCTCTGAGTGTCTCACATTATCTCAGTGTCTCTCTGGGTGTCTTACATTATCTCAATGTAGCTGAGTGTCTTACATTATCTCATTGTCTCTCTGAGTGTCTTACATTATCTCAATGTCTCTGACTGTCTTACATTATCTCAGTGTCTCTCTGAGTGTCTTACATTATCTCAGTGTCTCTCTGGGTGTCTCACATTATCTCAGTGTCTCTCTGGGTGTCTTACATTATCTCAATGTAGCTGAGTGTCTTACATTATCTCAGTGTCTCTCTGAGTGTCTCACATTATCTCAGTGTCTCTCTGAGTGTCTTACATTATCCCAGTGTCTCTCTGAGCATCTTGCATTAGCTCAATGTTTCTCTGAGTGTTCACATTATCCCATTGTTGCTGAGCGTCTCACATTATATCATTGTCTCTGAGCGTCTCGCATTAGCTCAATGTCTCTGAGCGTCTCGCATTAGCTCAATGTCTCTGAGCGTCTCGCATTAGCTCAATGTCTCTGAGTGTCTAACATTAGCTCAGTATCTCATAGCATCAGTGTCTTACTCTATGTCAGTGTCTCTCAGTAGCTCTTATCAAATTCTAGTTTATTGGTCGTGTACACAGATTTGCAGATCTTATCGCAGGTGCAGTGAAATGCTTATGTTTCTAGCTCCAACAGTGCGGTAATACCTAGAAATATAAAACAATACACACATAATAAAATAAAAATACAAAAGAAAGAAATGAATTAGCAATGTCAGAGTCCGGAATATGAATATAAATAATTGTGTGTGTATAGACAGTACGGACGGTATGTGAATAGAACAGGTGTGTACAGCAGTAGTTCTATAGAATGAACCATGACTAGAATACAGTATATACATATAAAGTGTGTAAAACAGTATGTAAACATTAGTAAAATGACCAGTATTCAATGGAGATCAGTCTCTAAGATACGGGGCAGGGTACTGGGTGGTAGCCGGCTAGTCACAGTGTCTAAGGTTCAGGGCAGGGTACTGGGTGGTAGCCGGCTAGTCACAGTGTCTAAGGTTCAGGGCAGGGTACTGGGTGGTAGCCGGCTAGTCACAGTGTCTAAGGTTCAGGGCTGGGTACTGGGTGGTTGCCGGCTAGCCACAGTGTCTAAGGTTCAGGGCAGGGTACTGGACAGAAGCCAGCTAGTGGTGACTGTTTAACAGTCTGATGGCCTGGAGATAGAAGATGTTTATCAGTCTCTCATTCCCAGCTTTGATGCATCTGTACTGTCTCTGCCTTCTAGATGGTAGCGGGATGAACAGGCCATGGCTCAGGTGTCACTCTAATTCAGTGTCTATCTGCGTGTCTTTCCTCCAGTTTGTTTTTGCCCAGGCCTGTAGAGAGATGGTAGTGAGCCCGTCAGGCCAGCTCCGGGGCATGTGGCATCAAATCAAATCAAATGTATTTATACAGCCCTTCTTACATCAGCTGATATCTCAAAGTGCTGTACAGAAACCCAGCCTAAAACCCCAAACAGCAAGCAATGCAGGTGTAGAAGCACGGTGGCTAGGGAAAACTCCCTAGAAAGGCCCAAACCTAGGAAGAAACCTAGAGAGGAACCAGGCTATGAGGGGTGGCCAGTCTTCTTCTGGCTGTGCCGGGTGGAGATTATAACAGAACATGGCCAAGATGTTCAAATGTTCATAAATGACCAGCATGGTCAAATAATAATCACAGTAGTTGTCGAGGGTGCAACAAGTCAGCACCTCAGGAGTAAATGTCAGTTGGCTTTTCATAGCCGATCATTAAGAGTATCTCTACCGCTCCTGCTGTCTCTAGAGAGTTGAAAACAGCAGGTCTGGGACAGGTAGCACATCCGGTGAACAGGTCAGGGTTCCAAAGCCGCAGGCAGAACAGTTGAATCTGGAGCAGCAGCACGGCCAGGTGGACTGGGGACAGCAAGGAGTCATCATGCCAGGTAGTCCTGAGTCATGATCCTAGGGCTCATGTCCTCCGAGAGAGAGAAAGAAAGAAAGAGAGAAAGAGAGAATTAGAGAGCATACTTAAATTCACACAGGACACTGGATAAGACAGGAGAAGTACTCCAGATATAACAGACTGACCCTAGCCCCCCGACACATAAACTACTGCAGCATAAATACTGGAGGCTGAGACAGGAGGGGTCAGGAGACACTGTGGCCCCATCCGATGATACCCCCGGACAGGGCCAAACAGGCAGGATATAACCCCACCCACTTTGCCAAAGCACAGCCCCCACACCACTAGAGGAATATCTTCAACCACCAACTTACCATCCTGAGACAAGGCCGGGTATAGCTCACAAAGATCTCCGCCACGGCACAACCCAGGGGGGGCGCCAACCCAGACAGGAAGATCACGTCAATGACTCAACCCACTCAAGTGATGCACCCCACCTAGGGACGGCATGGAAGAGCACCAGTAAGCCAGTGACTCAGCCCCTGTAATAGGGCATCCACGTCACTGTGCCGCTGTGTCCATATGCTTCCCTCCATGCTCAGCCCAGCACAGTCCTCTCTGCTGGCCCACATTAGCCATCACCACTGAGAATCATAATTTCCTTTGTGTTAGCACCTCCTGAGGCAGCAACTGCTCAAAAGCAGATTGGTACAGTATACCTGTCACGTTGGTATGAATGATTCGGGAGACAGGCGCAGGAATAAGTAATAGGGGTTTTAAGAGAACCTATTCGCCATCAGGAGACTGAAAAGATTTGGCATTGAGCCTTCTTGGAGTTTGACAAAGGGCACCTAGACTCTCAGACCATGAGAAACAAGATCTTCTGGTCTGATACATTCTTATGTAAATGTGATATTTCAGTTCTTTTTTTTTCTTCTTCCACTTCCAACATTTTCTAAAAACCTATTTTTGCTTTGTCATTATGGGGCATTGTGTGTAGATTGATGAAAGAAAAAAAAACAATTGAATCCAAATGTGGAAAAAGTCAAGGGGTCTGAATACTTTCCGAATGCACTGAGCATATCGCATATACCGGTACACAAGCTGACCTGGAATACTTGTCTGAGCTCCTGCCCTAATCACAGTACAGTGTATCACACAGGCACCAGCCTTGCTATTTTACTGTAGATATTGTGTGTGTGTGCGTGCGTGTGTGTGCGTGTGTGTGCGTGCTTGTGTATCCATCTGTGTGTGTGTATGTGCGTGCTTGTGTGTCCATCTGTGTGTGTGTGTGCGTGCTTGTATATCCATCTCTGTGTGTGTGTGTGCAGTCGCTGCTGTCTGTGATTAGGCAGCAGGGTGGATGATGAGATCTGTCAGCCCTGTCTCCCTGATCAGACCGTGCACGGTAGCCGTCTGCACCAGCGTACAGGCACTTTCAGGAATACTCCACTGGGTCTGCTACTACACTCTGCTAGCTCCACCACTCCGCCACACTGAGCTAATTGAAGTGGGTATGTGCCAGAGCAGGCAGTGCAGAGTAAGCATCCCCCCCCCCCCTCCGTTCTCTTCCTCCTTTCTCCTCCTCCTCCTCTTCTCTTCTTCGTGACAGGGATTTCCGCTGCTTGAGTGTCCCTGCTCATTTTCGGAGCGTGTGACGTCAGAATCGGAGCGAGGGATTTCAGGAGGCTTCTCATTAGGGCACAGCTGGTTTGCGCCCAGCGGGCCCCAGATTCCACAGCGGCAGTGGGATATGAGCTGCTGCCCGCTGTTAGGGCATCTAAGTATGGCACCTCGTCCCCCAATGAAACAGACCCCCGAGATTTATCTCCCTATTTGTCCCCCCCCCCCCCCCCCCCCCAGAGATGGCAACATCACATACCGCTGGAGCTGAAGTCCAACTTGTGTTGGATTGATTTAGCTGCAATCAGACCTCTGTAGGTGGACACAAAGCAGGTAGAGAGAGGGAGGGAGCGAAGGGTGGGAAGGAGGATAATTATTATTCTGCAGAAAGCACAGCTCCAGATGGCATCTCTGTTTGAGTGCCCCCCCCCCCCCCCCCCAACTGAACCTTCACTCTGGATGTGGTCGCCACTCACAGAGCCCCGTAATTACAACACAGAAGGGTGTCGGGGCGATACTCTCTCTGTCTCTGTCTGTATTTCGTGCTCTCGTTTTCTCTCTGTCTGTATCTCGTTTTCTCTCTGTCTCTCTCTCTCTCTGTATCTCGTTTTTTCTCTGTCTCTCTCTGTCTGTATCTCGTTCTCTCTCTCTCTGTCTCGTTTTCCCTCTGTCTCTCTCTCTGTATCTCGTTTTCACTCTGTCTGTATCTCGTTTTCTCTCTGTCTCTCTCTCTGTCTGTATCTCGTTTTCTCTCTGTCTG
Source organism: Oncorhynchus mykiss (assembly GCF_057628025.1). Taxonomy (NCBI): domain Eukaryota; kingdom Metazoa; phylum Chordata; class Actinopteri; order Salmoniformes; family Salmonidae; genus Oncorhynchus; species Oncorhynchus mykiss. The sequence continues at coordinate 7,880,854 of NC_143044.1, forward strand.
TATCTCATTTTCTCTCTGTCTCTCTCTCTGTCTGTATCTCATTTTCTCTCTGTCTGTATCTCGTTTTCTCTCTGTCTCTCTCTCTGCCTGTATCTCGTTTTCTCTCTGTCTGAATCTCGTTTTCTCTCTGTCTCTCTCTCTGACTGTATCTCGTTTTCTCTCTGTCTCTCTCTGTCTGTATGTCATTTTCTCTCTGTCTGTATCTCGTTTTCTCTCTGTCTCTCTCTGCCTGTATCTCGTTTTCTCTCTGCCTGTATCTCGTTTTCTCTCTGTCTCTCTCTCTGCCTGTATCTCGTTTTCTCTCTGTCTCTCTCTGTCTGTATCTCATTTTCTCTCTGCCTGTATCTTATTTTCTCTCTGTCTGTATCTCGTTTTCTCTCTGCCTGTATCTCGTTTTCTCTCTGCCTGTATCTCGTTTTCTCTCTGCCTGTATCTCGTTTTCTCTCTGTCTCTCTCTGTCTGTATCTCGTTTTCTCTCTGTCTCTCTCTCTGCCTGTATCTCGTTTTCTCTCTGCCTGTATCTCGTTTTCTCTCTGTCTGTATCTCGTTTTCTCTCTGTCTCTCTCTCTGCCTGTATTTTGTTTTCTCTCTGCCTGTATCTCGTTTTCTCTCTGTCTGTATCTCGTTTTCTCTCTGCCTGTATCTCGTTTTCTCTCTGCCTGTATCTCGTTTTCTCTCTGCCTGTATCTCGTTTTCTCTCTGTCTCTCTCTCTGCCTGTATCTCGTTTTCTCTCTGTCTCTCTCTCTGCCTGTATCTCGTTTTCTCTCTGTCTCTCTCTCTGCCTGTATCTCGTTTTCTCTCTGTCTGAATCTCGTTTTCTCTCCGTCTGTATGTCATTTTCTCTCTGTCTGTATCTCGTTTTCTCTCTGTCTCTCTCTGTCTGTATGTCATTTTCTCTCTGTCTGTATCTCGTTTTCTCTCTATCTCTCTCTGCCTGTATCTCGTTTTCTCTCTGCCTGTATCTCGTTTTCTCTCTGTCTGTATCTCATTTTCTCTCTGCCTGTATCTTATTTTCTCTCTGTCTGTATCTCGTTTTCTCTCTGTCTCTCTCTGCTTGTATCTCGTTTTCTATCTGCCTGTATCTCGTTTTCTCTCTGCCTGTATCTCATTTTCTCTCTGCCTGTATCTCGTTTTCTCTCTGCCTGTATCTCATTTTCTCTCTGTCTGTATCTCGTTTTCTCTCTGTCTCTCTCTGTCTGTATCTCGTTTTCTCTCTGTCTCTCTCTCTGCCTGTATCTCGTTTTCTCTCTGCCTGTATCTCGTTTTCTCTCTGTCTGTATCTCGTTTTCTCTCTGTCTCTCTCTCTGCCTGTATTTTGTTTTCTCTCTGCCTGTATCTCGTTTTTTCTCTGTCTGTATCTCGTTTTCTCTCTGCCTGTATCTCGTTTTCTCTCTGCCTGTATCTCGTTTTCTCTCTGCCTGTATCTCGTTTTCTCTCTGTCTCTCTCTCTGCCTGTATCTCGTTTTCTCTCTGTCTCTCTCTCTGCCTGTATCTCGTTTTCTCTCTGTCTCTCTCTCTGCCTGTATCTCGTTTTCTCTCTGTCTGAATCTCGTTTTCTCTCTGTCTCTCTCTCTGACTGTATCTCGTTTTCTCTCTGTCTCTCTCTGTCTGTATGTCATTTTCTCTCTGTCTGTATCTCGTTTTCTCTCTGTCTCTCTCTGCCTGTATCTCGTTTTCTCTCTGCCTGTATCTCGTTTTCTCTCTGTCTCTCTCTCTGCCTGTATCTCGTTTTCTCTCTGTCTCTCTCTGTCTGTATGTCATTTTCTCTCTGTCTGTATCTCGTTTTCTCTCTGTCTCTCTCTGCCTGTATCTCGTTTTCTCTCTGCCTGTATCTCGTTTTCTCTCTGTCTCTCTCTCTGCCTGTATTTTGTTTTCTCTCTGCCTGTATCTCGTTTTCTCTCTGTCTGTATCTCGTTTTCTCTCTGCCTGTATCTCGTTTTCTCTCTGCCTGTATCTCGTTTTCTCTCTGCCTGTATCTCGTTTTCTCTCTGCCTGTATCTCATTTTCTCTCTGTCTGTATCTCGTTTTCTCTCTGTCTCTCTCTGTCTGTATCTCGTTTTCTCTCTGTCTCTCTCTCTGCCTGTATCTCGTTTTCTCTCTGCCTGTATCTCGTTTTCTCTCTGTCTGTATCTCGTTTTCTCTCTGTCTCTCTCTCTGCCTGTATTTTGTTTTCTCTCTGCCTGTATCTCGTTTTCTCTCTGTCTGTATCTCGTTTTCTCTCTGCCTGTATCTTGTTTTCTCTCTGCCTGTATCTCGTTTTCTCTCTGTCTGTATCTCGTTTTCTCTCTGCCTGTATTTCGTTTTCTCTCTGTATCTCGTTTTCTCTCTGCCTGTATCTCGTTTTCTCTCTGTCTGTATCTCGTTTTCACTCTGTCTGTATCTCGTTTTCTCTCTGTCTGTATCTCGTTTTCTCTCTGTCTGTATCTGTCTGTATCTCGTTTTCTCTCTGCCTGTATCTCGTTTTCTTTCTGCCTGTATCTCGTTTTCTCTCTGCCTGTATCTCGTTTTCTCTCTGTCTGTATCTCGTTTTCTTTCTGTCTGTATCTCGTTTTCTCTCTGTCTGTATCTCGTTTTCTCTCTGTCTCTCTCTGTCTGTATCTCGTTTTCTCTCTGTCTCTCTCTGCCTGTATCTCGTTTTCTCTCTGTCTGTATCTCATTTTCTCTCTGTCTGTATCTCATTTTCTCTGTCTCTCTCTGTCTGTATCTCGTTTTCTCTCTGCCTGTATCTTGTTTTCTTTCTGCCTGTATCTCGTTTTCTCTCTGCCTGCATCTCGTTTTCTCTGTCTGTATCTCGTTTTCTCTCTGTCTGTATCTCGTTTTCTCTCTGTCTGTATCTCATTTTCTCTCTGTCTGTATCTCGTTTTCTCTCTGTCTGTATCTCGTTTTCTCTCTGTCTGTATCTCGTTTTCTCTCTGTCTCTCTCTGTCTGTATCTCGTTTTCTCTTTGTCTCTCTCTGCCTGTATCTCGTTTTCTCTCTGTCTGTATCTCGTTTTCTCTCTGTCTCAGTGTCTCGCTCTTTCTTTTGCTCTCTCCCTTTTTTTCTCTTTTCTGTATGCACATCTTCCTCTCACTTTTTTTGTGTGGCTTTTTTGTCTTTATTTTCCTTTCTCTGTGTCTTTGTTTTATCTCCTATCTGTGTGTGTGTGTGTGTGTGTGTGTGTGTGTGTGTGTGTGTGTGTGTGTGTGTGTGTGTCTGCTGCCCTTCTCATAAAGGACAGAGATATCACATCGTATCAACCTTGTGAAGAATGCGACCTGTGTAGGGCGCCAGCTGATTACAGACACACACACACAAGCATACACGCGCGCAAAACACACACATACTGCATCTGATAAACTGATCTCACATACTGGGGATCAGCTGAGAAGCCTCACGTAGTGTCAGTTAAAGCACGGTAAACTCACCAGCTGCTTTTTCAGTAATCGGATCAATCTCCTGGTACAAGTTGGCGTGTGTCCTCCAGGCTGCTAATTGAACAGAGGCATTCGCAGCTGTTGATGTTTCAGTTTGACGTTCACCAGGTCCCTTTTATTTATTTATTTATTATTTTGCTTTATTCTGTTTATTGAACGAGCAACTGTTTAGGGTGTTTGATGCGGTGAGATGGTTAAGGGTTTGTGGATGAAAGCTTGTGCCTGTGAGAGTCATTTGTTCTGAGGCTATAGGCTAATAGTTTGTGATGTTCAGGAAAGCTGAGGCTGATTGCTGCCGATATATGTGGCAGATGGTGTTCAATTGGAGGGTAAATTCATCTGGGTGTATTGATTCAGAGTAGGGTTACTCAGCTTACATCTCGCTCTCTCTCAGGATCACTTGGATGTGCATCGCAAAAGTCATCATATCCTTGTCAGATTGGCACCGTTCCTTAATGGAGAAAATGTAATGTTACCTTCTTGAACTAAATGTATATTTGTATGAGTCACTGTGTGTGTGTGTGTGTGTGGGTGTTGGTGTGGGTGCGAGCTAAAGTGTGTCTGTGGGTGCGAGCTAAAGTGTGTGTGTGTCCACATAGGCAGGTGGCAGCGTTGTGTGCTCAGGAGTGCAGTAGGAGTTGCCCTTCAGGCAATAGCAGGAAATTGATTGAATTCAGAGGGGTTTAGAAAGCTGACAAATCACAAAAAAAAAAAAACTGGTTTAAAACGCTGTAATAACGCTGTCCATAAATCACCAGTGACAGTTTAATCATCCTCAGGACTGTGGCCTAGTCTGACCACTGGACAACACTCAGGAACTGGCCAAAAGAAAGTACAACCAAACATACACACACAATTCATTCACACCGATGTATGTCTCATAAATCAAGACATTCCTAGCATCAACAAACATCTGCTCACGGTCAAATATTAATCTGACAATTTAATTAAATTACCCAGCATGCTTTTTATAAGATCACATCGTTCCCCTCAAATCATCCATTAAATTAACTTAGAAATATTTTTGTCCCTACATTTCCCCATCCACTTGCATTAGCTGGGGTTGACTTCTTATACAGCCCTGAGCTCTATTTCATCTGAGAGCTTGAAACAGCAGTGCTGCGTGGCGTCCATGGTAGGGACAAAATAAAAGCTGAAAGGGAGCCAATGCATCGCCCCCCCCCCTCCATCTCATGTGTTTTAAAGGCAGTAGTAGCATGCCAGAGGCTGGGTGGGAGAAAAACATGATTGTTATCTATGTACATAACAGACAAGCACTATCCGGTGTGACATTTCACATGTAGGACTAAGCTATGTGTATAAGTACACCGGATGATTCACTAAGACCATTTGGTTTGGAATACCCCCAGGCTTCGTCCCAAGGCCCCTTGGATTTGAAATTCTTTGCAATGCTCTAAAGTTGGTTTCCTTTCCCTCTTTAACAAAATGTCTGGACAATAACCCCTAAACACCACAACACATCTAAATGAGCTTTCTTTCTTTTAGGTATCTATATGGTACTGTTTACTCCCACACGTTGCGGTGACTTGTTGTGTGTGACATCTCCCAAAAATGAAGCCACAGCAATAATTGCAACAATACCAACAGCAGCCATTCCACGAGAGCATTCATGAGACCTGGAATACAGATGATTCCGAGTCGATACCACTTGCTTGAGCCCGGGCTTTGTCTGACGTGGTGTAGAGTAGAGAAGGGTTTCAGTGTTGTGCATTTGTGTACATTTTAGCCATTAACAGACACTCTTGTCCCTTAATTCAGAGGGACTAACAGTCGGTGTTGTATAATTTACTCCTCTGGCTCCTATTGAAGGAAGTTTTCTCTGAGGGTTGTTTTCTCCCACGGTGCTAAGATTTGCCCGTCCCAAAAATCACCTTCCATTACAATAGGCCCGGGGGGGGGGGGTGTATTTTTGTGAAGAAACCAATAAGCCGTGGATGTTGTGAGCGTATCGGTGTATCTATGTGAAGAAAGCATGGCAATATGGCAGGCAGCCATCTCCATTGTAATTCCATCTCTCCCTCCTCCTTGGTTTGCCCCTGAGAATTGCATCAGAGGATTCATCTGTAATAGAATTAGCCCGTGTGTGTGCCTCAGCAGCAGCTGGGGATGGGTATAGTTCATGTCTTTTATGAAACAAACAGAGTTGGTGATTTTAATTATCCTTTCCATCTTATTATAAAGCTCTCTCTCTCTCTCTCTCTCTTTTTCTCATTTTCTCTCTCTCTTTCTCGCACTCTCTCTCGCTCTTTCTCGCACTTTCTCCATATCTCTCTTCTCTCTCCCTATTTATCCTCTCTTTCTCTCTTTGTCTCGACCTATCTTTTTACCTTCACTCTCTCATTCCTCCACTCTCCCTCTCTCCTTTTTCTCCTCGGGGATAATATCTGTTCATTTAAGAAATGGAGAGTTATTACCCCCTTCATGAAATGACAGAATGGATCTAAAGTCATCGACTGTGATTATCTGTCCTCCACCTCCCTGCTTCTCCTTTGCGGCGCACACAGACCAGGTGAATGACATATACTGTTTGTTCAGATGTGCCTATTTTTCTCCTTTTATTTTTCAGTCTCTCTCTTTCTGCCTCTTTTTAATTGCTCAGTTTCTCCCTTGCTCTGTCTGTCTGTTTGACTGTCTGTCTGTGTCTGTCTCTATTTCTCTCTCTCTACGTCTCTCTCTCTCTCTCTCTCTCTCTCTCTCTCACTCGCTCTCTCTCCCTTCTCCCCTCTCTCAGTCAGCAGTACTACAGTATTGACTTTCTGGCATATTTTTTTCTGCCACAGAGAGTTCTGAAACGAGGCCCACAGGCCCAGCAGTTAGACTTGTTTATTGAGGTCATGCCAGAGGTTACATGACTCCCCAGTCTGCTGTCTATTGTGAGTTTCGGTATTGCTCTGTAGCTTTCAAGTAAGCTTCTCAAATTGCTGTATATGTCGTTTTTTTATTCCTTAAACGTGTGTGTGTGTGTGTGTGTGTGCCATAGACACCTAATTCCTTAAACGTGTGTGTGTGTGCCATACACACATTTAAGGAAATGGGTGTCTATGTGCATTAGACACCCATTTCCTTAAACATGTGTGTATTGTTGGATTAACTGATGTGGTGAATTTAAGTTATCTATCTAAAATATGTCTGTGTGAGATTGCATACATTTATTTATTTTCAGTAATAGGGGTCCAATTGGCAGGCTTGATAGTTGTCAGCTATGAATTGTTTTGTTGTTTTCATGCTTTTCTTGAATGATTCCACACTCATTGTAGATGGATGATGGTGAGAAGAGATACTCAATAATCACTTTGGAAATCAAAGTCATTTCATACTATTTAGAGACGAAAGCCAGCCAGTGATGTTGCAATCATACATGCATTTTAAACCTGTCTGTGGCCAGCTGTCTTCCTGCAACAGTGTATTCTTTCAGGCAGACTATCGCAGATGTGTTGTTTATGCATGTTTGCCCATAGTCTTCTCATCATAATGTCCTTTAATCTGTGACCAGAGGTGTGTAGGTGAGGGCAGATGTGGTAAGATCTTATGTCTGTAGACCAGTTGGAGATGGCTATGGGAGATGGCTATGGGAGATGGCTATGGGAGATGGCTATGGAAGGTGGCTATGGGAGGTGGCGTTGGCTATGGGAGGTGGCGTTGGCTATGGGAGGTGGCGTTGGCTATGGGAGGTGGCGTTGGCTATGGGAGGTGGCGTTGGCTATGGGAGGTTGGCTATGGGAGGTTGGCTATGGGAGGTTGGCTATGGGAGGTTGGCTATGGGAGGTTGGCTATAGGAGATAGCTATAATAGGTGCTTGTCCCTATACCTCTCATACGGATGTCCTAAAACACTTGATTCTTCAACTGCTGTGTAGGGAATATATTTCCTTGCTGCCACAGATGATGTAGTTGTATGAGCGGGTCTATGCCACAGATGATGTAGTTGTATGAGCGGGTCTATGCCACAGATGATGTAGTTGTATGAGCGGGTCTATGCCACAGATGATGTAGTTGTATGAGCGGGTCTATGCCACAGATGATGTAGTTGTATGAGCGGGTCTATGCCACAGATGATGTAGTTGTATGAGCGGGTCTATGCCACAGAATGTAGTTGTATGAGCGGGTCTATGCCACAGATGATGTAGTTGTATGAGCGGGTCTATGCCACAGATGATGTAGTTGTATGAGCGAGTCTATGGCCCCGTTTTGGTCCTTCTTTGTTATGGTGTGACTGGTATCCTTACCAATCTGCGTGACTACAACGGTGTTGTACAGTACCCACTTTGTTCTGAATATCATCTGACTGGCGTGTTTGCTTCTCCTCCTGTCCGCCAGAGATCAGCCGTGTACGGAAGGACATGTACAACGACACGCTAAACGGCAGCACAGAGAAGCGGAGCAGTGAGCTCCCAGACGCAGTGGGCCCCATGGTGCAGCTCCAGGAGAAACTATTTGTGCCTGTGAAAGAGTACCCCGATGTGAGTACAATCTTTTTTCTGATTGCACACACACACACACACACACACACACACACACACACACACACACACACACACACATACGAAGATACTCACACACACACACACACACACATACGAAGATACTCACACACGGGTTATCTCCGCACTGCTGCTAGCAGGGAAATACACACACACACACACACACACACGCACAGGCACGCCTGAAGGACGACCACAAGTCTACGATGAAAAATGTATGTTTGCGTCAAGGCACTTTCCCTAGATGAATATTAATAATATAACTGTGGGTAAACTGGGTGTGGCCTCATTCAGTGTCAGCCTTATTGGATTACCAAGTTCTTACAGGTCCTGGTAATCTACTTTCTTCTGTGTTAGAGGGTGGGCCCAATGTCATAGTTATTGATTGGGTTAAGAGTTCTGGGTGCAGTGGGATTCTGACTGGGCACCATGTAAACCCCGAGGGGGGGGGGGGGGGCTACTGTTATTGGACGGATCCATCCACATGTGAAGAATAGTCACCACTAGTTATTTATTGACTTGGGCTTGCATAATGGCACTCACCCAGTACTCTCAGCACTACATTGTTGAAAGATACAGTTTATATCAACCCATAAACTTGCGAAAGTTGTGTTGTTTCGGTATTTAAAATATTATTTCTGAACTGCTGTGCTGTTTCTTTACCTCAGTATTATTAGTCATGTAAACGTGTCGTGTAAGGAGAAATTAAGAAACAACAGAAACAAGATTAACCTAACTAAGTCAGAGGCTATGCCACTTGGTAGCCTGCACTCTGTACCTAATACTTCTCCCCCTTCCCTTTTAAATGGTCTCCCTCAGGTTTCATGTATCTGGGTATATTTGTTACTCCTAAATTCCAGCAAATGTACAAAGCCAATTTTGTTCCCTTGTTTGATACAATAAGACAGGATCTGGAGCGCTGGAACTCTCTCCCGATTTCTTGGTTGGGTAGGATATCCCTCTTGAAAATGAACATTTTACCTAGACTACTTTACCCAATCCAAATGATCCCAGTATTACTCTCCAATAAGGTAATAAAGGATGTAAATTGATGGCTAAGTTCCTTTATATGGAGTAAACGCAAACCAAGACTTAAGATGGCAATATTGCAGCTGCCAAGTTCTATGGGCGGCTTGGACCTGCCCAATATCAGGTTCTATCAATGGTGTGCCCACCTTTGTTATATTTCTGACTGGATCACAAATGATGACTCCTCTATTTGGTTAGACATTGAGACTTCTCTTTCAAAATACCCCTTACAGGATCTTTTATTTTTCAGAAGTTTTAAGTCTGTAGAAGATCACTGTAATAATCCCGTTACACTTAACACACTCAAAGTATGGAGGTCAGTTCAACGCTTCCTGGGAAGGTCCAAACTAACCTCTGCTCTTCACCCAATTCTTAACAATCCAGATTTCAGTCCAGGATTGCTGGATGCCGGCTTTAACTCTTGGCTTAATAAGGGCATACGCAGGCTAAATGACTTATTTGTTGATAAGATTTTGTTGTCATTTGAGCAGATGGTCGAGAAATATCGACTCCCAAAGCAGGACTTTTTCCGCTTCCTACAAGTAAGACATTATATCCTGAAGGGCACCACCTTAATTGGTAACCCTGATGTGTCTGTCATTGAAAGAATGCTTTTTTTCCCACAAAGGAAAATGTCTGTAAGTCTATTTTATGATACTTTAAGGTCCCTTTCTGCTGTCAACACACAGAGGGTGAAACAAGTGTGGGAGAAAGAATTGTCTGTTACTATTGACGAAGAGATGTGGGAGGACATTTGGAGATATGCAAAAACAATATCTAAATGTAATCGTACTAGAGCAATCCAATTAAGAATAATACACAGATTGCATATATCCCCAAATCGCAGACATGCTTTTAGCCCCACCTCCTCTTCCCCTCAGTGTCTTAAATGCAAAACTGATACAGGCACCCTAACACATTGTTTATGGTCATGTACCAAAATACAAAGATACTGGTCTGGTGTTCTGCAAGAAATTGAAAAGATCCTAGGGGTTGATCTAGAATTGGACCCAGTTTCTTTACTGTTGGGTCTCCCTAGTAGGCATGCTACTTCTGTGGGTAAGAGGAGGCTTTACAACATCCTTACCTTCGCAGCGAGGAAAAACATCCTTTTACAGTGGATTAGTGATAAGCTTCCTTCTATTAAAGATTGGCATAAGATACTATTTGAATGGGTGCCTCTGGAATATCTGACATGTACATTGCATTCTAAAACAGACCAGTTCTACAAAGTATGGGAACCTTATCTAAATTACCTAGAACCAGAGGTATCAGCTATTATGCTGCAAGGATTATCGTAGAATGACGGGGATGTATGTATTTCAGAACTACACTGTACGTTCCATGTGTGGAACCTAACCTCTTGGTTTAAACTGAGCTTTTTTGTTTAATTTCTGTTTGTAAGTTTGTTTAAAATGTATGTATTGAGAGACGCAATGATGGTGATGGGGTGAGAGAAGCTTTCTGTGTGCTTTGTCTCTGTTGTTGTATCTCTTAATATGGGTGAAAATTGTAAAATTCCAATAAAAATACTGTTAAAAAAAAATAAAAAATAAAATAAAATAAACAACAGAAATGCATCAGGCAGTGGGCACTAGGCGGAGGATTGCATCATCTACGTAAGTCCCCACGTTGAACTTACCTCAACCGTGTGCGTTTGTTCTAACTCGCACCTGAAACTATCCGCCTCGTAGTTAACAAATCTTTTAAGCAATCACCCTCAGATCCTGCTCACCTAAGCCTGGTCCAGGGGGAGCGAGCCGAGCTCCGAGCTGATTGATCCCAATTAACTTGTTCTTCTGAGAGGCTGATTCTTGCGTGGGCAGCATTAATGGAGTTGAGTCATTGGAGGTTTAAAATCACAGCTCCAGTCCGGATTCATCTACTGTATTTCTGCTGAGGTTTTAAGGCTTTTCAAAGGTTGTTTATGCCACCGTTTTTCACCTGGGGGAAAACAGTAGTAGTTAAGTCAGAGTACACAGACCACCCACGATACAGACTGCCTCCTGCTGACCACCTACAGGACAAATACTGGTTGAATCAACGTTGTTTCCACTTCATTTCAACCCCCCAACAAATTCAATGTGATGACGTTGAATCAATGTGGAAAACGGATTGTATTTGCAAAAGTTATACATGTAAGGGAATTTTCTCTGTTTTTCAACAACGTTTAACCTAAATCCAACGACATGGTGAATTTGTTGGTTGATTTCACGTTGAATTCCCGTTAGTTGAATTCCCGTTAGTTGAATTCCCATTAGTTGAATTACCGTTAGTTGACAACTCAACCAAACACAAACTTGACGTCTGTGCTCAGTGGATTTTGTACAGAACTGCTTTTTTTGTTGTTGTTGCATGTTATGAATTCATAATAGATTGGGAATATGGATGGCTATAGATGGTATGAGATAATAATGTGTCTGTCTGCCTGTATTGGATGTAGGGGGTGTGAGAAAATGTTGTCGATCTCTTGAGTCTCTCTCTCTCTTTCCCAGTCAGTGTGTCTTGGCCTGCTCTTCTAGTCTCCGGTAAAGGACAGCAGCAGCAGAGTGAGTGTCGATGCAGGTTGTCCTTGCTGCTCTGAAGGACAGGGAGGATCATTATTACTGAGGATGGGTTCATTAGGAACACTGAGAGATTATATGAGAGGGCTTCATATAGCCCCCAGCTGAGAGTTCTGGAGCCGTGTGTGTGTGTGTGTGTGTGTGTGTGTGTGTGTGTGTGTGTGTGTGTGTGTGTGTGTGTGTGTGTGTGTGTGTGTGTGTGTGTGTGTGTGTGTGTGTGTGTGTGTGTGTGTGTGTGTGTGTGTGTGTGTGTGTGTGTGTGTGTGTGTGTGGTTTTGCATACATGCTTATCATTACTGACAATAAGAGTTGATAGTGTTTGTGACCGGAAGGATCAGTTAAAATGGCGCCGAAGAGGATGGCTGATGTTTTACATGCTCACAACCAACTGTGCTATTTTGTTAGTTTTTTTTGTGTTGTTTGTAACTTATTTTTTAACTTATTTTGTACATAATATTGCTGCTACCATCTCTTATGACCGAAAATAACTTCTGGACATCAGAACAGCGATTACTCACCTCGAACTGGAAGAAGCTTTTTCCTTTGACAAGTCCGACAAGAAGGATATACTGCTTTCCCGGGTACAGGCCCAAATCCCCGTCATTTGCGTGAAGAAAAGATGGAGGAAAACAAGGCGCAGATCGGGCTGCCTTTTGAGAATCCGTAGGCAAACTCCCACTGCCATCCGTTCTACTGGCTAACGTGCAATCATTGGAAAATAAAATTACAATTATAGTACCAACGGGACATTAAAAACTGTAATATCTTATGTTTCACCGAGTCGTGGCTGAACGACGACACGGATAATATAGAGCTGGCGGGATTTTCCATGCACCGGCAGAAAAGAGAGTCTGGTAAGACTAGGGTTGGCGGTGTGTGTCTATTTGTCAATAACAGCTGTTGCGCAATGTCTAATATTAGAGAAGTCTCAAGGTATTGCTCACCTGAGGTAGAATACCTAGAATATAAGCTGTAGACCACACTATCTACCAAAGAGAGTTCCCAGCTATATTATTCATAGCCGTCTATTTTCCACCACAAACCAATGCTGGCACTAAGACCGCACTCAACCAACTCTGTAAGGCCATAAGCAAACAAGAAAATGCTCATCCAGAAGTGGCACTCCTAGTGGCCAGGGACTTTAATGCAGGCAAACTTAAATCAGTTTTACCAGATTTACCAGCATGTCACATGAGCAACCAGAGGGAAAAAAACTATACCACCTTTACTCCACACACAGAGATGCATACAAAGCTCTCCACCGCCCTCCATTTAGCAAATATGACCATAATTCTATCCTGCTGATTCCTGCTCACAAGCAAAAACTAAAGCAGGAAGTACCAGTGACTTGCTCAATACAGAAGTGGTCAGATGACGTGGATTCTACTCTACAGGACTGTTTTGCTAGCACAGAATGGAATATGTTCTGGGATTCATCCAATGGCATTGAGGGGTATACCACCTCAGTCATCGGCTTCATCAATAAGTGCATTGACGACGTCGTTCCCACAGCGACCGTACGTACATATCCCAACCAGAAGCCATGAATTACAGGCAACATCTGCATCAAGCTAAAGGCTAGAGCTGCCGCTTTCAGGGAGCGGGATACTAATCCGGAACCTTACAAGAATTTCCGTTATGCCCTGAGACGAACCATCAAACAAGCAAACTGTCAATACAGGATTAAGATTGAATCCTAATACAGCGGCTCTGACGCTCTTCGGATGTGGCAGGGCTTGAAAACTATTACAGACTCCAAAGGGAAACCAATACGTGAGCTGCCCAGTGACGCGAGCCTGCCAGACGAGCTAAATGCCTTTTATGCTCGCTTCAAGGCAAGCAACACTGAAGCATGTGTGATAACACTCTTGGTAGCCGATGTGAGCAGGACCTTTAAACAGGTCAGCATTCACAAAGTCGCGGGCCCAGACAGATTACCAGGACGTGTACTCAAAGCATGCGCAGGCCAACTGGCAAGTGTCTTCACTGACATTTTCAACCTCTCCCTGACCGAGTCTGTAATACCTAGATGTTTCAAGCAGACCACCATAGTCCCTGTGCCCAAGGAAGTGAAGGTAACCTGCCTAAATTATTATCACCCTGTAGCACTCACGTCAGTAGCCATGAAGTGCTTTGAAAGGCTGGTCATGGCTCATGAACACCATTATCCCAGAAACCCTAGACCCACTCCAATTTGCATACCAACCCAACAGATCCACAGATGACGCAATCTCAATCGCTCTCGACACTGCCCTTTCCCACCTGGACAAAAGGAACACCTATGTGAGAATGCTGTTCATTGACTACAGCTCAGCGTTCAACACCATAATGCCCACAAAGCTCATCACTAAGTTCAGGGCCTTGGGACTAAACACCTCCCTCTGCAACTGGATCCTGGACTTCCTGGCGGGCCTCCTCCAGGTGGTAAGGGTAGGCAACAACACGTCTGCCATACCGATCCTCAACACTGGGGACTGTACTTAGTCCGACCGGGAACTCCCTGTTCACCCACGTCTGCGTGGCCAAACACGACTCCAACACCATCATTAAGTTTGCGGACGACACAACAGTGGTAGGCCTGATCACCAACAACGATGAGACAGCCTATAGGGCGGAGGTCAGAGACCTGGCAGTGTGGTGCCAGGACAACAACCTCTCCCTCGATGTGAACAAGACAAAGGTGCTGATCGTGGACTACAGGAAAAGGAGGGCCAAACAGGCCCCCATTAACATCGACAGGGCTGTAGTGGAGCGGGTCAAGAGTTTCAAGTTCCTTGAGGTCCACATCACCAACACACTATCATGGTCCAAAAACACCAAGACAGTCGTGAAGAGGGCACAACAAAACCTTTTCCCCATCGGGAGACTGAAAAGATTTGGCATGGGTCCCCAGATCCTCAAAATGTTCTCCAGCTGCACATACCGGTTGCATCACCGCCTGGTATGGCAACTGCTCGGCATCTGACCATAAGGCACAACAGAGGGTCATCACTGGGGCTAAGCTTCCTGCCATCCAGGATCTATATACAGTGGGGCAAAAAAGTATTTAGTCAGCCACCAATTGTGCAAGTTCTCCCACTTAAAAATATGAGAGAGGCCTGTAATTTTCATCATAGGTACACTTCAACTATAACAGACAAAATGAGAGAGAAAGAATTCCAGAAAATCACATTGTAGGATTTTTTATGAATTTATTTACAAATTATGGTGGAAAATAAGTATTTGGTCACCTACAAACTAGCAAGATTTCTGGCTCTCACCGACCTGTAACTTCTTTAAGAGAGTCCTCTGTCCTCCACCTGTATTAATGGCACCTGTTTGAACTTGTTATCAGTATAAAAGACACCTGTCCACAACCTCAAACAGTCACACTCCAAACTCCACTATGGTCAAGACCAAAGAGCTGTCAAAGGACACCAGAAACAAAATTGTAGACCTGCACCAGGCTGGGATGACTGAATCTGCAATAGGTAAGCAGCTTGGTTTGAAGAAATCAACTGTGGGAGCAATTATTAGGAAATGGAAGACATACAAGACCACTGATAATCTCTCTCGATCTGGGGCTCCACACAAGATCTCACCCCGTGGGGTCAAAATTATCACAAGAACGGTGAGCAAAAATCCCAGAATCACACGGGGGGACCTAGTGAATGACCTGCAGAGAGCTGGGACCAAAGTAACAAAGCCTACCATCAGTAACACACTACGCCGCCAGGGACTCAAATCCTGCAGTGCCAGACGTGTCCCCCTGCTTAAGCCAGTCCAGGCCCGTCTGAAGTTTGCTAGAGAGCATTTGGAGGATCCAGAAGAAGATTGGGAGAATGTCATATGGTCAGATGAAACCAAAATATAACTTTTTGGTAAAAACTCAACTCGTCGTGTTTGGA